>NC_087200.1:126327234-126372077 GCF_015104395.2 Macrobrachium nipponense
CCAAGGCTTCTCAAACAGCCACATTTCCTACGGTTTCATCAAGGATTATCTACTCTTGCTCTGACAGGCTTCATACTGTCAGGAAGCTTGTCAGAGTGGAAACTTTTCAAGAAAAGCTTCAGAAGCAATTGCTAAGTGTAAGCACCAATCATTAGCAAATCTCTACTAAGCAAAGTGGTCAGTATTCAGAACATGGTATCTCTTCTGAAACCACTGTAGCTAATAATGCAGATGTTTTACTTTTATCTGAGGTCTTAGAAGTGTTAGCTACCTCATCCATAGAAGGATACAAAGCAATGTTGTCATCAGTTTATAAACAGAGGTTTAGACTTGACTATGAACCACGATATTTCAGGTTTTATCAAGTCTTTGGATATGACAAAACAGAAGGAATCTTCTACAGTTGTTTGGAATCTAGACTTTGTACTTAGATAGCTTTTTAAACCCTCTGACTCCGCTTCCTTAAGGGATCTGACAAGGAAGACTATACTTTTAATGGCCTTAGCTATGGCCAAAAGGATTAACAAATTGGAAGCATTTGATAAAAAGGTTGGTTTTCTCAAGGGAATGCAATTTTTCTCACTATAGGTTTTTTTTTTTTTTTTTTTTGCAAAGAATGAGAACCCCTCTAAACCTGGCCTCGTTTGTTCCTGATCAAAAGTTTAACTGATATTCTGGGTACAGCAGATCAGGAGAGAACCTTCTGTCCAGTGAGAGCACTGAAATATTATACTGAAAGAACAAAAGAAATCAGGGGCACTGCTCAGAATTTATGGTGCTCTGTGAAGAATCCCTTGTGTGCTTTATCTAAGAATACTTTGGCTTTCTTTTCAAAGGATATGATTCTGGAATCACACTCAAGATTACAAGAAGACATTTACCCCTTATTGAAAGTCAAAGCTCATGAATAAGGGCTTAGCTACTTCGCTGACCTTTAAGCACAACCTCTCACTTTCTGTGATACTACAGTCCACATATTGGAAATGCAGATCCGTGTTCGCTACACATTATCTTCATGACGTAGAGGTAGTCTACGATAAGTGCAGTATATTACGTCTGTTCTCTGTGGCTGGCATGGCACTAGGTGATGAAGGACAGGAGTACCCCTCATATTTACCTGTCTCCTTGCTTTGATTAAGGTTGATGAGTTTGTTTTTGGAAGCCTGAAGGTACTACTGTGTACTGGAGTGCCTTCCATTCCGTGATTATGGATGGGTTGAGGTGAATGTTTTTAATATGGTGCAAGTGTTTGTTCTGGTCTGTATTTTTGTACTGTGCTAGGACACTTATTTTTGGGATTGTTAGCTTTGGCAACCTTTGGAGTACTCCCTTGTTGCAAAGCACACATTAAAGTAGGGCCGAACCAGGGTTCTTGAACACCACGACACTACAGTTTGGGATGAGCTCAGCCCAGAGGCAGTATTAAACCTGCTGCAGCTCTCTAACCAGTACAACAAACAGATAACAATGCTAGCTAACTTACTAATTCAAATTCATTTTCTGTTCTGAATGTTTTTTTTGAGTAGTATGTCCATAGATCCCAACATCTGTCAATGTAGGATCCAGCTATGTAATTACTTGGCAAGTTACTTATATAAAAATTATGTTTTTATAATAAAAAGGTTTTATATATACTTACCAAATAATTACATAATGGGAGCCCTCCAACCTCCCCTCTTATAGACAGTGCACAAACGAATTGAGCTCTTCAGCTGTGTTGTACCTTTTCATTCCTGTGAGTTAGGGGGCGGGGGGGACAGGTTACCTACACCCAAAACAAAAGAGCATTACCGCAAATATAAAAATTTTTAAATTTAGAGCTGCCACAAAGTAGAAACTTATAACTAAGATATTACTTGGTAACTATACAGGCAGTCCCCAGTTTACAATTGGAGTTCCGTTTTTGTGCCGCCTCATAAGCCAAAAATCATCTTACAATAAACCAAAACATCATCGAAAATCGTAAGAAAACCTTACTTTTGATGCTTTGGGTGTATTGAAAAGTATGTGCAGACAGTCCACTGGTTACGGCGGGGGTTCTGTTCTCGGCAGGGCACTGTAAGCCAAAAATCACCTTTAACCGAATCATCATAATTATGATGGGAATAAATAGCACTTGCAATGCTTTCACAGTGCCGTAAGCACTGTAAGTATGGGTTATGGTGCTGCAAAGCAGGTAATGGAGCTGTAAATCCACTTGTGGCTCTGCAAAATTGTAGTTAACACTACCATGAGGCAAGCGATGTAAGTTCGTAATGACGAACCTGAACCCGACGTAACCCAGGGACTGCCTGTAAACTGCATTTTTATCATGTTTTCTTAAAAAATCCCTCAAATATTTATTTTGCCTTTTTGGAGTCATATTTCTTCCGTCGGGTCAGCATCATAAGCGTGTTAACCCCGGAACATGTCATAATCATGGGGATAATTTCTGATGAATATATTTGAAAATCACTGTAACCTAGGAAAATCATAAGCTGGAACCATGGTAAACCTGTTTATAAAATGTTATTTTATTATAAAAAAGGGATTTTGACGAAGGAAAAATCTATTTCTTGGGGAAGACCTGTGTCGGCCGGTGAAATGTTCCTGTAGCACACATTTCTAGGTATAAATAGATGCTAAATATACCAGAGAAACAAGCTAAATGGAATGCTGAAGTTACTACCTCCAGCTCGCTCACCCATAAAGGGTGTCGGTATAGCACAAGGGCGAGTGGAAGCCACTACCACAGATATTCTGCCAATTAGAAGTCTCCTCTCAAAACCCCTCTCTAGATAGATGCCGTTACAACATCTACCTTCCGCTCACTACTACTACAACATCTGCCCGAAAGCTCATTCCTGAAATACGCACCCAAGCTTGGGCCGGCTAAAGGCCGGGGGACCAGGAGAAGAGAGGGATGGGCTCACCGGGCGACACAGGTCTTCCCCCAGAAATAGATTTTTCCTTCATCAAAATCCCTTTTCTGGGTTCGACCTGTGTCGGCTGGTGAAGTATCAGAGAATTGGCCATACAAGCTTGGTAAATCAAAACAAAAATTTTATAGATATAAGGAAAATTAAAAATGTTCTTAAAATTATGTTTTAATAACCAATGTAAGAATAGCAAGTTACAAATGGTAAAAAGGGGATCAAATATGACCAAATCCATGCTATTCTGGGAAAAACAACAGGTAAGGAATACAAAAACAAACAATAATGAACTATGTACATGTCCAGGAGTGGGTTGATGAGCAATCCAGACCGGAACATAAGGCAGACAGGCAGGGATTACAAGCGAGGCAGGTAGGTGAGAAGTGAGTATCAAAGAAAAATTAATAGCAAAAATCCAATTAGAATACAAAAAAAATAGTTTTATACAACTAGGCCATAATCAGGGGAGACAATGCTCCCTGCAGCCACTGCCGAATATTTAAGGGCCTCTAAATTCTTCAGATAGTGGCGTTTAAATACTGTCGGGGATTTCCAACCCGTATATTTTTTTAAGATCCTCGAAGTTCATATTATGAAAATAATTAACTGAGGTAGCCACTGCCCGGATATCATGGGCATGAGGGACTGAATCCGGATTAGCTTGTTTAATAAAATAAAGAATTTGTTGTCTGATTCCCTTCAAGGAGATGGTTCCGCCTTTTTCTCTAATAAAAAGAGGACCTGAAGACCTTTCAGAAGTTCTGCCCAGATAAGATTTTAATGTAACGATAGGACACAATGATGGATCCTGTGGGAGAGGTACAATCTTCCATGGAGACCACCTGTTTTGTGGGTCTTCATTCTTTGCTAGGAATTTACGATCTGGGGAGAGTAGAACTTCTCCTGACGGGAGGAAATCAATATGATTTGGTTCTCTAGAGAGCCGACAGTTCAGATATTCTGGCGCCCGAGGCCAGACTCATTAAAAATAATGTTTTCCTGAGAAGGGTTATATATGAGCATGATTCATTATCAGTATCTGAAGCCAACTTGAGTACATCGTTTAAAAACCAGGAGACCGTGTGAGGACGGTCCACCGGTCTCAGACGAGCACATGCTCGAGGGATAGACGAGAAGAACGAATCTGTCAAATCAATATTAAAGCCAAACTGAAATATCTTCCTTAAGGCAGATTTAGTCATAGTAATGGTACTAGCGGCTAGGCCTTTTTCGAACAGAGTTCTAAAGAATGAAATTGCCAGATTCGTAGTCATCTTCTGGACATCTGATTCTTTTAGAAAGATGGCCAACTTCCTTACTGCTGAATCATACTGCCTGAGTGTTGATTCTCTTTTGTCTGACTCCACAAACAGGATGTTTAGTGGGTCAATACTAGCATCCTTCTATGCCGCAAACTTCATGAAGTCCATAAAGTTAGGGCATTCAGAATTCTTGAGGAAGCTGACAGTCCGAGTTTGTACTATTGGAGTCAGTTTTGGGTTGGGAATCCGTCTGGGGTGGAGATTCTACTCTAGTAGAAGAGGAAACCAATTGCTCTTGGGCCAGTTGGGTGCTACCAATGCTACCTGTCCTGTGAAAGATCTGAGTTTGTGCAGAGCTTTCATTAAGAAGTTTATTGGCGGAAATAGGTAAATCTTCGGCCAATTGTTCCAGTCTATGGACATCGCATCTGTGGTGTGAGCTAGAGGATCCAGATTGGGAGCCACATAACACAGAAATTTGTGATTGGACTCCGTGGCGAACAGGTCTACCTGAAGGCCCGGGATTTGTTGGCAAATCCAATGGAATGATTTTGTGTCCAAGTTCTGGATAGAGA
Organism: Macrobrachium nipponense; assembly: GCF_015104395.2. Lineage (NCBI taxonomy): Eukaryota > Metazoa > Arthropoda > Malacostraca > Decapoda > Palaemonidae > Macrobrachium > Macrobrachium nipponense. The sequence goes on from NC_087200.1 coordinate 126,331,987, forward strand.
GTCTGCAATGACATTCCGTACTCCTGCCAGGTGAGTAGCTGACAGGTGCCAATGATTTTTCGTTGCTAACGAAAATATTGCAATCATTGCATGATTTATTTTGCTCGACTTGGAGCCCCCTCTGTTTATGCAATGAACTATCACTGCGCTGTCCGAGACTAGTTTTACACGAATGTTCTTGACTGGAGCTAGTCGTTTTAAGGTCAGAAAAATGGCCATTGCCTCTAGAACATTGATGTGGAACTGGCGGATTGTTTTCGACCACGTTCCTTGAACCTTCTTGTACTGGGAGTAGCCCCCCCCAACCGCTCAGAGAGGCATCTGTGTGGACTATCAGAGACGGCGGGGGAAATTGTAATGGTACTGATTTGGAGAGACTCTGGACTTCTGTCCATGGACGGAGTCTTTTCTTTAATATCGACGGAATCAAGATTTTGTTTCTGAACTTCTTGTTGGCTTTTTTCCGCCAGACCCAATTGATATCCTTCAGTCTGGCTTTCAACAGAACATCTGTTATTGAGGCAAACTGAAGAGAACCTAGAATTCTCTCTTGGGTACGACGAGAAGCCCGTTTCTTCTTGAGGAAGTGTCTCGTAGCTTTCGCTATCTCTCTGCGATTTTTTGGCGGGAGAGATAGCTTGTGTGTGGTTAGGTCCCATTGAATTCCCAACCATTGAAAGCGAGATGCCGGAATGAGACGGGACTTTTCCTTGTTTATCTGGAAACCCAGGTATTCTAGGAATTCTATTACTTTGGCTGTTGCCTTGCGAGTTGTCCAGGTAAGCTACTAACATTACCCCTTGAGCTCTTAGTTCTTGAACTACTGTCTCTCCTAGTTTGGTGAATATTCTGGGCGCTATGTTGAGCCCGAATGGCATGACTCTGACCGAGTAAGCTTGTTTTCCTAGTTTGAAGCCTAGGTATGGAGAGAAGTTTCTTGCTATCGGTACATAATAGTAAGCGTCTGTAAGATCGATAGAGGTGGTGATGACCCCACGGGGAAGTAAGGTCCGCACCTGCGAGACGGTCAGCATGCGGAACTTGTCGCATTGAATGTAAGAGTTGAGACAGGACAGGTCCAGAATCACTCTTCGTTTGTCCAAGTCCTTCTTCGGTACACTGAACAGACGTCCTTGAAATTTCAGGCGACTGACTTTCTTTATTGCCTTCTTTTGAAGAAGATCATTGGCATAGTCTAGCAGGTCTGTCGTTGGAATCTAGTGAAAACTGACTGGTGGAAGAGGCCCTTTCTTCCATTTCCACCCTTGACCCAATGGTCCAATGGTTCCGGGAGAGAAACAGTCTCCCGCCCACCTGCAGAGTCTCACTGACTGGTTGAGGTCTTACTTCCTCTGCCTCCTCTGAAGCCTCTGCCTCTAGAGCCAGCTCTCTGTCGGAAGTCACCTCTGGCGCTACTCCTTGCGTGCCTATTGAAGCCTCGAAACGCCCCTTGTGATTCAAAGGAGGCGTTGAAAGCTGGGGAAGTTACAAGGGCGGCCGAACTAGAAGGCTGTTGAGTCGGTTGACTCTGTAGCAGAACAAACTGTTGTTGTGGCTGTGCCTTGGATGTCAAAGGCTTGTTGATCTGGGAGACAGGAACTGCTTGCATTACTGTCTGAGGCTGAGAGGACTGGAAAGGCTGGGACTTCCTAGGTCTCTTCCTACCTTTGGATTTTGGGCCGGGGGTCTCAAATTTCCTTTTAAAGGGAAATCCCCAACGGACACGAAGGTTCTGGTTAGCTCTAGCCGCCTCGCTGAGGACGCTGTAAACCATGTCCTCTGGAAAGAGGTTGGTACCCCAGATTGACGCCTTTATGAGCCTGTTCGGCTCATGCTTGATGGAAGCATTAGCAAAGACATGCTTCCTGCATGCTCGTCTAGCCACTATAAAGTCATACAGGTCAGATTGAAAAGCCTGTAATAGTGACTGTCAGGACTCGGAACAGATGCTCATCTGCAAAGACCATAGCCGTCAACTCTGCAGTGGTGACTGAGTTAATTGACCTACTCAGCCTGCATCTTGCTTCGAATTCCGCCTTAACCATGGGGTCCGGAATTCTAGGCAAACGTTCACTGAATTGTGTGGAGGCACACTCCGGGTCGAGTTTGCCCACCGTGAACGTTGCCGAAGCCCCAGCCCAACACTCTAGGTCTCCGGAGAAGAGCAAAGAGGTAGCCTCTGTCTCTTTTAGCTGAGGCATAGGCTTTTCCTCCATTCCGGCTTGCAGTGTCAATTCTGCAATCTTTGACGTGCAAGGAGTCGAAACGTCATTCGGCGCTACAAACATGGTATAGCAACCTTTGTGGGGTGTCAACTTGGTGTTGACACACTCCCAATCCGTGAGGGTGCGGACCCATGCAGACTAAGCCTGGTCCCTAGGGTAGATAACCGTCTCTTTCGGGACTTTGTCTACCCTGACCAGCGCTTCCTCGGCTAGTCTAGCGTAGCCCGGGAAGGGGAATTGTAGGCCCTGCAGGAAGAACTCATAGTCTTCCACGGGTCGGGTTACGCAACCTTCAATTGTAAGCTTGCCCTCTGAGAACGGGGCATGCAGAGCCAACCGCCACGGGTTGCTGTTCTCGAATGGCGGAAGCTTGGACGAGTCCGGCACCGCAAAGGACTGCGATATGTTTCCGGATTGGAGGAATCCGGTCACCAATTCCTCCTGGGCCTGTAACCTCTGGGTCAGAGACATGATGGACTAGCCCGAGATGTCCCTAGACCTGAGGCAAGTTGAGTGGACATCGATTCGAGTCTTGAGTCCACTACTTCGCTCATCTTCCGCATGAGAAGATTAGCGAAAGCCTCTTGGTCGAAGCCAGACTCTGCTGGTCTGGCTTTGGAAGACTTAGCTCTCGACCCCTTGGGTGGGGGAGTAGCTTTAGCCGAGGAAGTCGAAGGCTTGGAAGCCGATGACAACCTGGCAGAGACTGCCGGGGAATGCTTGGTTGGTTTGCCCGCCTTCGGCAGGGATCTCGTCTTCAAGGTTTTGACCTTGGGGATTACCGAGCCCGACCTATTCCAAGTTGGGGTGGACTTCACAGGGAAGCCCCGAAAGGAAGGAGGAGAAGAAGGAGTTGCATTGAAAGGAAGACTACCTGCCTCACTTACCTCCCTACCTACCACCTGTTCCTCGGTGGCCATAGGCTCTCGGTGCAGGCCGATGGCTGCCACCTCCTCCGTCACGGCATCACACAAGCCCTCTTGGTCCTCCGGGGGGGTTGGGTCTCCTGGCGGATACGCTCGATGATGGGAGCCGCTACTGACGCCGGTACTGCTGCTGAAACTGGAGCGTTAGGGTAGAGGAGGGCGCACAGCTCCTCCGACAGCACGTAGGGTTGGCCGGCTGCCATGTTCCTGCCAAACCCGCCTACCCAGGTCTTAAGGGCCAACATCGAGGAGGTCTTGAGCGCCAAATTAACCTGTAAGAAATAACCAAATTAGGTTCCCCATTGTCGGGGAATTTTCCCCAACCTAAATGTGTAACAGAAAATTCAGAGTAACAATGAGGCGAGTATGCTACCTACCGACTCATCTGTTACGATCTTAACTAGATCATAACACACCGTACAGGCTTCCGGGTGCCAGACCATGCGTCCCTCCAAGTGGATGGTGCAGTTGGCATGAGGCCGGCAGACCTCATGCCCATACGGCTTGTACAGAACGGCCGGACAACCCGACTCCTGGCATCGGACCATCTGTAAGTTGAAAAGATAAATGAGTATCGTCAGATAATACTGCCGGAGTTGATTCCGGCGGTGTGAGTACACTTCAAGTAGATACTTAACCCTTAAACGCCGAGTGGACGTATTTTACGTCGACATTTTTTGTCTCTCGGATGCCGACTGGACGTATTTTACGTCAACATACAAAAGTTTTTTTAAAAATTCGCGGAAAAATACTTATAGGCCTACCAGCCAAAAACTCTTGAATCACGCGCCTTGGGGGATGCTGGGAGTTCACGGATCAAAGTGTTGTTTTGTTTACAATCGTTACGCAGGCGCGCAAGCGCGAATTTCTTTCTTGCCGCACTAAAAAGTATCTGTGACACATCTCGGAAATTATTTCGTCACTTTGACATAATTTTTGCACCATTTTAAATTAGCCGTTACATGGAGTATTATATATGAAAATGTGCGCATTTTTATGTAAAATACAACAATAAAATACTCATGATTGTAACTTTTATCAGTTTTGAGATATTTTCATACAAATAACGATAAGTGCCAAAATTTCAACCTTTGGTCAACTTTGACTCTACCGAAATGGTCAAAAAACGCAATTGTAAGCTAAAACTCTTATATTTTAGTAATATTCAATCATTTACCTTAATTTTGCAACAAATTGGAAGTCTCTAGCACAATATTTCGATTTATGGTGAATTTATGAAAAAACTTTTTCCTTACGTCCGCGCGGTAACTCTTCCGAAAAAAATCATATGTGCGATTGTGGTAATTTTGCACCATTTTAAAATTAGCCGTTACATAAAGTTTTATATATGAAAATGTGTGCAATTTCATGCACAATACAACTAAAAACAACCCATGGTTGTAGCTTTTATCAGTTTTGAAATATTTTCATATAAAAAATGATAAGTGGCAAATTTTCAACCTTCGGTCAACTTTGACTCTACTGAAATGGTCGAAAAACGCAATTTTAAGCTAAAACGCTTATATTCTAGTAATATTCAATCATTTACCTTCATTTTGCAACAAATTGGAAGTCTCTAGCACAATATTTCGATTTATGAAAAAAATAACATTTTCTTTACGTCCGCGCGGTAACTCTTCCAAAGAAAAAATCATACGTTGCGATTTTTGTTGGTAATGTTTGCACCATTTTAAATTAGCCATTACATAATGTTTTATATATGAAAATGTGCGCAATTTCATGTAAAATACAACTAAAAATAATTGAAGGTTGTAGCTTTTCTCATTTTTGAAATATTTGCATATAAATCACGATAAATAGAAAAAAAAACACGTTCGGTCAACTTTGACTCTACCGAAATGGTCGAAAAACGCAATTGTAAGCTAAAACTCTTACAGTCTAGTAATATTCAGTCATTTATCTTAATCTTGAAACAAATTCGAAGTCTCTAGAACAATATTTAGATTTATGGTGAATTTAAAAAAAAACTTTCTTTCCCTCCGCGCGCGGATTCTCCACCGCAATCTCCTAAATGAGTACGTCGCATTCTCAGAATATTTGCTCCGTTTCATATTAGGCATTTCATAGAGTTTTATATATTAAAATGTGCACAATGTCATGTAAAATAAAACGAAAAATATTTGAAGGTTTTAGCTTTTCTAATTTCCGAAATAATTGCATATAAAAAAATATATATAAAATAATTCGACATTCGGTCAACTTTATCTCGTCAGATATGATCGAAAACTGCAATTGTAAGCTAATACTCTTACAGTATAGTAATATTCAATCATTTGTCTTAATTTCGAAACAAATTGGAAGTCTCTAGGACAATATTTAGCTTTATGGTGAAATTTTGAAAAAAATATTTGTTTACGTCCGCGCGTTACGAATTCATGCACCATTTTGTGATAACATTTTCACTGTGTTGCTTTTATCGTTTTACAATGTGTAATATACCAAAATGATTGCAATTTAGTGTACATTACAAAAAAAAAAATTAACTCGTTACCTTTAACCGTTTTGCGCATAGCGCGATTTGAATACAATTATATATGAAATTTTGTTTTTGCGCTATCATATATCGAATTATTTATATATGATAATGATAATTTTTTTCATTTCTGATGGTTGCATACTAAACTTCAGGCAATGACAAAAAAAAGGAGCCAAAAATGAACTCTTAATCTTGAAAACTAAGCACGCTGTGATTTTTTGAAAAAAAAAATTTTTTCCGCTTCCACGCTCACTCCGAGACCCCCCCGGCACACGGAAGACTATTTTTAATATACCCCTTCGGCGTTTAAGGGTTAACCAGCTAAAGGCAATATCGAGTATAATTTTCAACTTACTTGTTATTAATAAAACTGGATGTCTCCCTCTGCTCCAGAATCCATACTAGGGATCGTCAAAGCTACAACAAGCGGAGAGGGCCTGATACAAGCAGAACAGGGGAATAAGGCAAAACCTAAGCCTGAGTCTGATCGCACCGGAGTAGAGTAGCGAAACCTAACCAATTGTAGGCGCGTTCTCTGAGCCCAATTCCGCCCCCACCGGAGTGGGGAGCAGCGACAGCATAGAAGATGGAAAAACAGAGCGGCGGGAACAACGGTACGTAAAACTCTGGTGTATACTTTCTGGAGCGCGTGATGGTAGACCACACTTTGCCGGAATAAATACAGGCCCGGAGACATATCAACAGAGACTAAATAAAATAATTTCTTAACATTAATCTCTGAATGTCTCTGCATACTCCGGAATCCATAATCTCGTTATCACAATAGCTAAAACTGGCAGGGTTGGGCTGATACGAGCAGAACAGGGAAAATAGGTAAAACCTAGGCCTGAGTCTGATCGCACCAGAGAAGAGAAGCAATTCCAAGTCAATTAGAAATGCAGCTCTAAGCCCAGTTCCGCCCCCACGAGTGGGGAAGCAGCGATAACATAGAGGAGTACGGAACAGTGATATGTACAGTCCGGCATATAGCCTACTGGCGGGTGTGATGGTAGACCCCACCTCGCCAGAGGACAGATAGACCCGGAGACATACCAATAAAGATTACGTAATCTACTAATCACCCAATCTCCTCTGAATAATCCCCTGGATTAAGCTCTACTCTCTAGCTGTCGTTCATCAGTAGGATTACTGGGGCAGCGAGCTAACTAGGCAGCGCCGGAACGAGTCCAGGACAGGGGTTAGGGGGGGAGTGTCTGAAGGAGAGTGGACGAGTCGTGATCGCCTGGCCACAGCAACCGATTGGTGACCAACCACCTCTCGGGAGCCATAAACTAGCCTACCACTAAAGGGGCAGAAGACGGTAGGCCAACTGACACCCTAAAGGGGGCAATGGCCCAGGCTACACTCAAACAAGGACAAATATATAAAAATAATTGGATGAGGAATTACTGGAATAACTGCGAAAAGGAGAGGGGGGGGTGGGGGGGGGGAAAGGGGGTGAGGGACACACCCAGCTAAGATCCCAGTCTAACCCTCCGAGATCGGTACAGATCCGGCCAGGTAGGCTAGTATGGCTCCAAAAAGGACGTCATGAAGAGGATGGATAGAACCTAACTCAACCCTCCAAAATCGAATAATCCGATCTGGTCAGGTACGATAGGTCTAGGCCCTACAAGCATGACAAGAGAGAGACTCTCTGTCCTAGACCACCCTCCAAGCAAACATCTGCCTGGTCAGGTGGCGGTAAAAGGGGCCACAGGGATATACAAGACCGCCTGGCCTACCCTCCAAAACCTAGCCTAGGTCTGGTCGGATAGGCCAGGGAAGGACATTGCAAGAACTTCCAACCTCATCAAGAAAACAATTATTTGAATAGTTTATCACAAAGTGCATATAATCAAGTGTATTACTGCCTATAATCGAAAACTACTCTAGAAATATACAATGCGCGTCAAAATATTCGTTGTGTTTTGAAACGCGACAGTTTTTTTGCCGCGAATAAGGCGACCCCCATATCTATGGGAAAAAAATCGGCTGGGAGAAATTGACTAATTGGCAACATAACTGAGTCATTTGTCTCACTCACAGCGTGGGAAAAAGTAACCGAAAATTATTGGTCAGTGTTCTTAAGTGATTTATGAACAGTAGACATCGATCGTGACCTGCCTGATTTTTTGGAACACGCTTCCAGAACTTTTTTTGTGAAAGTGTGTGTGTACGCTAATGTACTATGTCTACGGGGTATACCTCATTTGAAAATCGTGTACTAGTTGTACAGTTGCACAGTGAAGGTTATAAAACTGGCGAAATTAGTAAGAAAATTGGTGTAAACCGGCAAACTGTGCAGCACATTTTGAAAAAATACCACGATAATGGAGACAAGGAAGTACCTCGCGCTTCTACAAGTTCTGGGAGGCCATGTATTATCAGTAACAGGGGTTTGAGAGTGCTGGGCAGGGATATTGAAGTCAATCCGACCCTTACTTCCAGAGAACTTAAGGTTCCAAATCCAGATATAGTGGCAGGAGCTTCTGTTAGGACCATACAGCGGCGCTTGAGCAAGGACTTGAAATATTCAAAAGTGAAGGCGTGTAAAAAGCCGCTAATAACCACCAAACAAAAGAAGACTCGACTGAATTTTGCACGTTCGTACAAAGACTGGGCTCTGGCAAAATGGCGTCAAGTGCTATGGAGTGACAAAGCAAGTTTTTTTGTTTCTGACAATAAGGGAAAGAGTGTGTGGCGAAAGTCGACATCAGACCCGCTGGACCCCAAGTACCTTGCCACGTGTGTGAAATTCCCGTCGTATGTAATAGTATGGGGTTGTTTTGGTTATGGTGGTAAAGGTAATTTGGTGATATTACCTCATAACAATACTGTTAATAAGGACTCGTATTACACTTTGTTGAACGAGAATTTGGAGGAATCTTTTGAGCGCAGTAAAACGAGTATTTTTCAGCAGGATGGAGCGCCTTCGCATACTGCGAAACAAAATATTATTTGGTTCAAGGACTGTGAATTGATTTCATACAAGACTGGCCAGGTAATTCCCCAGATATTTCGCCCATTGAAAATCTTTGGGCGATTATGAAAAGAAAATTACAGGACGTTGACACGACAACAATTGAAAAGTTAGAGACAGAGTTGAAGCGTATCTGGGAAAACCTCGACGAGAAGCTCCTGCAAAAACTTGCAGATTCCGTCCCCAACAGGCTTAAGGAAGTTCGCAGACGTCGGGGAATGCCTATCAAATATTAGGCTAGGAGTTGGTGAGTCTTAACCTATTTATTTATTTATTTATTTTTTTTTTACTAACCATTGATTTTTAATTAATATTTTCTTTTACGCAACATGTTTTTTTCTTATGAAATCGCTACCCTGACAGTTTTTTTGATGGGTACTGTACGTGCATGAGTACCGCGAGAGAGAGAGGAATCTTCCTCTCCCAACAATGACTGGCGTACTGCTAGGCTAGCCTAGAAAGCCAAAAAACACAATACTTGCGCATAATGTATGAAGCATGTTAACTTGTAACGTACGAAGGTTGAGCCAACACGCTCCTGAGGGGGCTGAGGATAACAAAAAGGTGCCCTAAAAGGCCCCCCGGCTAAAAAAAAAACAAAAACGTAAGATAAGCGTAAAGGGGCCTCAGAATACGTCAGGAGCAAGATGGGCCCTAAAATAGGCAAAAGACGTAAGGACAAAACTCGTAAAAATAAGGCTCCAGAAATCGACAGGAGCGAGAATAATGAAAAAGAATACGAAAACAGTAGCCCAAATAGTGAAGTGCTAAACGGTGGACAAAATACATACGAGATAAAAAACAGAAAATCACGCACGCCGCGAGTCATGCACCCAAAATGGGGGATCGAGAAGGCGTCATACCTGGTTCATGAGAACAAAAGGAATTGAATAAAGGGCCAAAATTGAATGCATCGTGCCCCCACGAGATTCAAAAACGATAAATGGAATACTCAACGTAGATGAAGAAGCTTGGAGCTCTTGAGACATGCTTCTTCACAAAACACTTCCTGGGGACAGTGAAAAAACAGCGTGTGCGAACACTAAACGTGCTAAATCAGGAATGTACTTTCGGGCAGATGTTGTAGTAGTAGCGAGCAGAAGGCAGACGCTGTAACGGCACCTATCTAGAGAGGGGTTTTGAGAGGAGATTTCTAATTGGCAGAATATCTGTGGTAGTGGCTTCCACTCGCCCTTGTGCTATAATGACACCCTTTATGGGTGAGCGAGCTGGAGGTAGTAACTTCAGCATTCCATTTAGCTTTTTTCTCTGGTACATTTAGCATCTATTTATACCTAGAAATGTGTGCTACAGGAACATTTCACCAGCCGACACATGTCGAACCCAGAAAAAATAATGTATATTGATATTTTGCTGTGTTTTATAATTCAAGGATATGTATACATACAATGAGAGAGAGAGAGAGAGAGAGAGAGAGAGAGAGAGAGAGTTTTTTTTAATAAATTCATGGGTGGTGGTGAGGACTAACCACACAACAACTAGGTCAAGCACAACATAAACCAAGAACCTACTGTACTAAATCATTTTTATCATAAATGTCCTTTTGTTCATGAAACTTACCTGTCAGATATATATATAGCTGTATTCTCTGAAGTCCGACAGAATTTCTAAAACTTACGACACACGTAGTGGGAGTAGGGTGGTTAGTACCCATTCCCGCCGCTGGGAGGCGGGTAGCAGGAACCATTCCCATTTTCTATCAGATTTCTTCTGTCGCCGGTGTCGTAAACAACTGTTTACACACCTCCGCCTCAGGATTTTGGAAAACTTTTCATTGGCTTGAGTATCCTCTTGACTTTTTGGTTTTTAGTTTTTGGATCGATAGCTTGGCATACGTGACTTTGGATTGTTTTGAATTTGGCTTGGTTTTTTTCCTTAAATATGTCTGGATCTAGTTCGGCTAGCGCCAGGGTGTGTTTGAAAGATGAATGCAAGATGAGGCTACCAAAAGCCTTGGTTGATCCTCACACATTGTGTAAAGGTTGTAGGGGGCAAGTTTGTAAGTATGATTCTTTTTTGCTGTAATGAGTGCGAAAGTTTGGATGATGTACAATGGAAGACGTATGAATCCTACATAAATAGAATTAGAGCGTGACAGGATCAAGAGGTCATCCTCCAGGAGTAAATCGGGTAGCAGACAGGGTCTTAATGTAACCCCTTCTAACCCTCCTTTAGATTTTGTGTCTCCTAACCCCGTAGTGTTTGCCTTCGGGCCCTCAAGTGTTTCTGCGGAGGGTAATGCCCTTTCACTTATTCTGGATTACATTGAAAACGCTTGAATCTAAAGTGCTTGCCCTTGAAAACAGGCAAACTAAGTGCAGTGATAGTGCCCCTAGTGAAGTGGAGGGGGCGTCAGATCGGCCCCCCTGTAGTGCCTCTAGGCTGGGACCTCTGCTGGACTCCCAGGACTCAGGAGAGGGCATGTCGAAGGCCGAAGGAGGGTTACGGGGATCCCCCACCAATCTGACGTCCCTTCAGCAGTTCCTGTGGACGCTTCCCAGGCTGCTAAGGAGCGTGCTCGAGCACGCATCCTGAGAGTTGTTTTCTGTCTTCCGACGCGTCCTCCCCGCGCAAGGGGTGGGAATCTCGTCCGGATTCGCGACCTTTGAAGAGGACTCTTCAAGATCAAGACGCTTCACGTCATGCTATATCTGATTGGCATTCTTCTCTGGAAAGCGTAGCCTTTCTGCCCCAGAAGAAGTCTAGGACGTCATCGGATGATGACGCCTCTTCGAGCGCTCCAGCATCCGCTCTTAGAGCCAAGGCTGTTCCTGGAGGAAGAAGGAAAAGGCGTTCCCCTCGCCCCTCACCTTCCTTTTCACAGGCACAGCTCGTCTCCTCGTAAGGAGACTTCTCAGACGGAGATAATCCTTGCTATGCAACGGCAACTGGAGCTTTACTTAAGCAGAAGGCAGACGGTTCCTCATCGCAAGGAAAGACGACAGACTTCCGATCAAGAGAACAAGACAGTCTTCTCCACCTGCTCCTCTTTCGTCCTCGTCTCCTGGTATTTCGCCCTCTAGGCTTCGTTCTGCTCCCCAGTGTTCGTCTAGAGGTGGCGGTAGAACGTTCTGAAAGAGAGAGGTCTCATCAGCTCCCTCTCTTCTCGTCGAGAAGACGCTCGGCATTCCAACTTCGACGTTTCTGCTGGCGACGATGTTGCTCCGGTCGGACGAACTTCAATACGTTCTGCTCCTCTTCGACATGAGCGTGTCGACGCTCAACGGGACGCTCGTCAGGTAGCAGGCCCTGTTTCTTCGCGGGACGTTCGCCCTCTAGGCTTCGTTCTGCTCCCCAGTGTTCGTCTAGAGGTGGCGGTAGACGTCTTGAAAGAGAGAGGTCTCATCAGCTCCCATCTCTTCTCGTCGCGACGGACGCTCAGGCCATTCCAACTTTCAGAGTGGTTCTGCTGGCGACGATTTTTGCTCCGGTCGAACGAACTTCAATACGTTCTGCTCCTCTCGACATGAGCGTGTCGAGCGCTCACGGGACGCTCGTACAGGTGCAAGGCCCTGTTTCTTCGCGGGACGTTCGTAGGGACGCTTCGCTGGACGTTAGAAGAGACGCTCCGCTCGACGCTTCGTTTGACGCTTCGCTGAACGCTCGGTTGGGCGCTGTTTTGGACGCTTCGTTGGACGCTCGGAAGGACGCTAGGTTGGACGCTCCGATGGACGCTGGTAATCGTAGTCGTAAGAACACTTTGGACGCAAATGTGGATGTTCGCTATCACTCGGACGCTGTTCCCGAGGCTTTTGTTGACGCTTCACGTCTTCTACATCTTCACGTCTCCTCAAGTGGTGATTCTGACCCTGTGACTGTTAAGGATTCTGGTTTAAGGTGGGTCCGCTTACCCTCTTCTTCTCGTCATCGTTCTGACATGAGACTTGGAGCGAAAGGACTTTTGCCTCTTCCTTTGGGGTTTCACTCGGGTAAGGAAGAAGGGGAACTAAGCGGTTCTTCTGAGGATGTTGACGAAGAACAACCTTCGACGTCGGCTTCGTCAGACTACCAAGTTTTGGCACGGCTACTTCGTGATTCGTTTGGGGATACCTTCCTGCCTTCTGCCCCTCCTTCTCCTCCATCGCAGTTTTCGTCGTCGAAAGCAAGCAAGACTCCAGGTTTTGTGAAAATGAAGACGTCTTTGTCTACCAAGAGAGCTTTCCGAAAGGTTAACACCTGGATGGAGTCTAGGAAAGCAAAGGGAAGGACCACTTTCGCCCTGCCTCCGTCTAGACTTAGCGGTAAGGCAGGGATGTGGTATGAAACCGGCGAAGAATTAGGATTGAAGGTTCCTACGTCAGCGCAAGGAGATTTCGCCAGCGTTGTGGATGCCTCAAGGAGATCCCTTTTAGCCTCAGCTAAAGTGTCATGGACGACTTCCGAACTTGACCATCTTTTGAAGGGACTGTTTAGGTCCTTGGAAGTCTTTAACTTCTTAGACTGGTGTCTCGGAGTTTTAGACAACCAGTCTTGTAAGCCAGACTCGATCAGCTTGGGGGAGCTGTCCAGTGTATTGTCATGCATGGACAAGGCTGTCAGGGATGGCTCAGAGGAGTTAGCCTCTCATTTTTCAGCAGGCGTGTTGAAGAAAAGATCGCTCTATTGCAACTTTGCGGCTAAGTCTGTCTCTCCCTCACAGAGGACAGAACTTTTGTATGCGCCTTTTTCGAGTCATCTCTTCCCCAGCTATGGTGAAAGATCTGGCAGTAAGTCTTCAGGAAAAAGCCACTCAAAGACCTTTTGGCTCAGTCGTCGAGACGTCCTGCTGCTGGCCCTCCCACGTCTTCAGGAGTCCAATCGAATAGAGAGCAGAAGCCCTTTCGTGGAGGGACTTCCGCTAGATCGTCACCCCGAGGAAGAAGTCTTCCTAGAGTAGAGCCCGGCTAAGTCTAGGGGCAAGAAGTGAGAGATCTTTCCTTCAGTCGCCGGTAGGAGCCAGGCTGCAGTTGTTTGGAGAGGCCTGGAGAGAAAGAGAGGCGAAACACCTGGTCTCTCAACGTCATAGAGAAGGGGTATAAGATCCCCCTTTCGTAAAGCCGCCCCCACTGACTTCCACTCCCAGGGACTTGTCCCCGTCGTATCCTCGAGAAAAGCGGAAGATACTTTTCGACCTGCTCGAGCAGATGCTCGAGAAGCCGAGCAGTGGAACAGGTTTTAGACCTGGCAACGCCAGGATTTACAACAGATTGTTTCTTGTACCGAAACAATCGGGAGGGTGGCGGCCGGTCTCGGACGTAAGCCGTCTAAACCTCTTTATAGAGAAGCAGAGGTTCAAGATGGAGACACCTCAGTCAGTTCTGGGGGCCTTAAGACCTGGAGATTGGTATGGGTATCACTCGACCTGCAGGACGCCTACTTTCACGTCCCGATACATCCCCAATCTATGAAGTATCTTCGGTTCGTCCTGAAAGGGAAGGTCTTTCAGTTCAGGGCTCTTTGTTTCGGATTGAGTATGGCCCCATTTATCTTCACCATCTTAATGAAGAACGTGGCGAGGTGGCTCCATCTTTTCCAACATCAGGATCTCGCTCTATCTGGACGACTGGCTCATACGAGCCTCCTCGCAGACCCAGTGCCTGAAGGACCTGCAAACGACTCTGTCCTTAGCTGCGTCCCTGGGACTTCTGGTGAACTTCGAAAATTCACATCTGACCCCAACACAGTCCATCGTGTATCTCGGGGATTCAGATGGATTCAGTGGCTTTTTCGGGCTTTTCCGTCCCAGGAACGTCAGCAACAAGGCATAGAAAAAGTGTCAGCCTTTCTAGGGAAGGATTCATGCTCGGTGAGGGAATGGATGAGTCTGCTGGGGACCATTTCCTCGCTGGAGAAGTTTGTTTCCCTGGGAGGCTACACCTCCGACCTCTTCAGTTCTTCCTGTCGGACAACTGGACAGACAAGACAACTTCGACATGATGTTAACGTCTCAGAAGAGGTAAAGAGCCATCTAAGATGGCTCGATCCGTGGAAGCTGTCAGAGGGCATATCCCTCAAGCTTCGGAAACCCCGACCTAGTGTTGTTCTCCGACGTGTCATCCACGGGGTGGGGAGCAACACTAGGGGGGGAGGAAGTGTCAGGCACCTGGAGAGGGGAACAGGTAGCCTGGCATATCAACTTCAAAGAGCTGGCAGCTGTTCAGTTAGCGCTCCAGTTCTTTCAGAACAAAGTCTCCCGTCGTGTAGTCCAAGTCAACTCGGACTAACTACCACAAGCCCTGGCATACTTGAGGAAACAAGGAGGAACACACTCTCGCTCCCTGTTCGGTCTAGCGAAAGAGATTCTGCTTTGGGCGAAGGCGAGAGAAATCACGATCTTGACAAGGTTCATTGCCGGAGTCGAGAACATCCGTGCGGATCTCCTTAGTCGACAAGGACAGTTACTGCCGACAGAGTGGACCCTCAATCAGGACGTATGCCAGGAGCTGTGGGGTCTTTGGGGATGTCCTTTGGTGGACATTTTTGCAACATCAAGAACGGCGAGACTCCCTCTTTATTGCTCCCCGGTTCTCGATCCGGGGGCAGTAGCAGTAGACGCCCTTTTATGGGATTGGACGGGCCTAGATCTCTACGCATTTCCCCCCTTCAAGATTCTGGGGGAAGTGATGAAATAAATTTCTTCATGCATTCGATGGGACGAGGGTTGACGTTAACTCGCCCCCTTTTGGCCCGCAGCCATCTGGTTCACACAGTGTGTCCTACCTGGTGGATTTTCCGAGATCTCTTCCGTTAAGGAAAGATCTACTCAAACAGCCCCACTTCGAGAGGTACCACAAAAACCTCTCCGCTCTGAGTCTGACTGCGTTCAGACTATCCAGAAGTTGGCCAGAGCGAGAGGTTTTTCGAAACCTGTGGCTAAAGCTATCGCCACCGCGAGGAGGCCTTCATCAATCGCGGTTTACCAATCGAAGTGGGCAGCTTTTAGAAGCTGGTGTAGGAAGAAAGGAGTTTCCTCTACCACTACCTCTGTGAGCCAGATTGCCGACTTCCTACTTTATCTTAAACAAGATCTGAAGCTTGCAGTGTCAACCATTAAAGGCTACAGAAGCGTCTTATCTGTAGTTTTTCGCCATAGAGGTCTTGACCTCGCTAATAACAAGGATCTCCATGATCTATTGAGATCTTTCGAGACTACCAAGGTGCTGCTACCAAAGTTACCTTCGTGGAACCTGGATGTGGTCCTCAATATTTAATGTCAAATCGCTTTGAACCTCTTTACTCTACTTCTCTGCGAGATTTGACGAAGAAAACTGTATTCCTAACTGCTCTGGCGACGGCGAAGAGAGTTAGCGAAATACAGGCTATTAGTAACATGTCGGCTTCAAAGGGCATAATGCGGTCTGCTCTTTTGGGTATGTCTTTTCTGGCTAAAAACGAAAACCCTTCCAATCCTTGGCCTAAAACGTTCGAGATCAAGGGTATGGCAGAGATCATTGGTCAAGAGCCAGAAAGAGTACTGTGTCCTGTTAGGTCTCTTAGAGAGTATCTTCGTAGAACAAAGGATTGTAGAGGTTCTGCGGAGAACTTATGGTATTCGGTCAAGAGACCAAATATGCCCATGTCCAAGAATGCACTGGCATTCTTTTTAAGAAACACCATAAAGGAGGCACACTCTTCTTGCAAAGACAGTGACTTTAGGCTGTTAAAAGTTAACGCGCACGAGGTAAGGGCTATTTCGACCTCGATAGCCTTTCAGAAAAACATGGCCCTTAAAGACATTTTAAGTGCCACCTTTTGGAGGAGTAACTCAGTGTTCGCCTCGCACTACCTACGGGAGGTGAGAACGACATATGAAAACTGTTACTCTCTTGGACCATACGTCGCCGCAGACACTATTTTGGGGGCAGGAGGTAGCACTCATCCTTTCCCATAGAAAAGGGTAGGTGAGTTTTTAATATTTGTAATGTTTATGGTTGTAGGGTCGGCCGCCGAATGCGGTCGTCCCTTCCTTTAGCCTTTGGTATATGGGAGTATTTTGTTAGGCTAACTTAGGTGGTGGTTTTGCCTCGTTGCCCTCAGAAGTATGGTCATGGTCTAGTCACATTGTGGTCCCGTCCCCGTTGACAGATCATCTAGAGCGCACCAACTATACAGGTCACTACCTTGTTGGTAACTCTAGTGAAGCAGAAGCAGGCTTGGGTGACAGTAATCACGAAGTCAGCTATGCTAACAGGTAAGGAACCAAGATGTCAATCACTACATTTATGTTTCCTAAAATCTTTTTCTGTCTCCCACCGACAAAGGGTGGGATTCAGCTATATATATATCTGACAGGTAAGTTTCATGAAACAAAATGATATTGTTAAGATACAATAAAGTTTGTTCATACTTACCTGGCAGATATATATATTTTAAGTACCCACCCACCTCCCCTCAGGAGACAGTGGAGATAGAAATCTGATAGAAAATGGGAATGGTTCCTGCTACCCGCCTCCCAGCGGCGGGAATGGGTACTAACCACCCTACTCCCACTACGTGTGTCGTAAGTTTTAGAAATTCTGTCGGACTTCAGAGAATACAGCTATATATATATATCTGCCAGGTAAGTATGAACAAACTTTATTGTATCTTAACAATATCATATTTGTACATAATCACAAAAATACTAACATGATGTAATAAACCTAACATTTTGTTTGGAGGAACATTACCCATCATTCTTAACTACCCACATATTTTAGATATACTTAATACAGTACGTAGTATTATCCTGAAATATGTACTGTACAATAAATATAATTTCAAAAACATCTTACAACACAGCAAAAATCAATGAAATGTATGTACATTATGCGCAGTATAGTAGACGATGTGCAAAGTTACATTAGGCAAAAGAAAATGTCTGAATTAGTATAGGGGATACTGAAGAGTAACAGTTGTAGCCGGGTATGTAATGTGGTAAGGTGAGTTTGAAATGTATATAATGTGGTAATGGGAGTTTGAAATGATATTGTGGTATTATGGGATGATAGTTTGAGGTACATTTATTTTTGTTTGAACTGTCAAGTTGGGTGATGAACTGTTAAAATGGGCAGTTATAACCATTTTAGTAGTGCACATGTATATACTTAGGAGTAACATTTGTAGGAGGGTAATGTAAGATAACTTTGGGTGTTTTGGGGTGATGGTTTGGGTTGTATTTTTGTTTGAAACAATACTGTTGCAGTATGATAGTTTGAGGCATATTTTTGTTTGAACTATTAAATTAGGCAGTGAACTGTTAAAATAGGCGGTTATAAGCAATTTAGTTTTAGGGGTACAGGATATTTGGCAGTTTTAAGGGTTTTTAGATGGGATTTTGTTTTCCTTGGATTTTGGATTTCCGCAGTGGGTTCTGGAACCTATCCCTGCAAAAACGAGGGGGTCTACTGTACTGAAGTTATTCTGAAAACAGTCATCATAGATTTAAAAAATATTGTGTAAGATTGATAGTTTAATATATGGATAGATAAATGTCTTTTGACTTAGGTGTACTAATAGAACTCAGGGTGAGAGATATGTTACCAGAAATCTTGAGTGCTTGCATTTTGATATATGTATATTACAAGATCAGTTTGCAAAATTAAAATTTTTTGCTTTTATGAAGTTTAATGTCCCAAGAAAAACAGAAACAATTTGAGTTGCAATGATTGAAACTTTATGTAAATTTAGAATTATGTGAGACATCATCAAAATATGAAAAAAGTGGTAAAAAAAAGGGATTTTTGACGGAGGAAAAAAATCTATTTCTGAGCAATTACCTGTGTCGCCAAGTGAAATGGTTCCTTTGGTACTCATTTCTAAGTTATAAATATTGCTATATATACCAGAGAAAAAAGAGAAATGATAGTGTCAGAATATCTTTGGCCTCGCTACCTTTTAATTAAAGGCGGGTCGGTATAGTAAAAGAGCGAGTGGATACCACTACCAGAGGTCCTTGCCATTTAGTCTCCTCCTCCGCCAAAATCCCTCACCTACAGAGGAGCTGAACTAAGGCCCCACTACCCGCTACTACTACGGTCAGCATCTTTGTCGTCATTCCTGAAGATAGCACCCAAGCTTGGGCCAAACAGGGTGTGGAATGCAAAAATGAAGGGTGGGATTTCACTGGGCGACACAGGTCATTGCCCAGAAATAGATTTTTCCTCCATCAAAATCCCTTTTCTGGGCTCAGCCTGTGTCGCTCCGTGAAATAGTGCCAGAGAATTGGCTCCTTCAAGCTTGGAAAGGAAGTGGAGAAAAACAACAATATTAGGTAAATTAAAACACAAGTAAGGTTAATTGCTATAATATAAAGCTTAAACTTACAATAAAGTGATAAGTATACACAGTAACATTGCGTTTTAATAAACCTTAAAGTAACTTAATCATAAAAGGACATATAACTATAACAACAGAAACGGTAATTAATCACTAAATAGACAAGGGAACTAAGCCCAAACACAAAGTGACAATATTCAGTATATACATAACTACATCCAAGGCAAAGTTATACAGAGACGACCGAGTTAAGCAAGGGTGCTAGTGAGGCAGGCAGAAGGGAAAGAGCTACAGAGATATAGGCTAAGTAATTACATATCATGCAGTGTCAGGTGAAACTGTGTTTCCGGCTGCCACTGCAGAGAATTTAAGGGCTTCTAAAGACTTCAAATAGTGGCGTTTAAATACTGTCGGAGATTTCCAGCCTGTGTATTTCTTGAGATCGTCAAAGTTCATATGTTGAAAGTAATTGATGGAGGTGGCAACTGCCCTAACATCATGACCCCGTGGGAAAGACTCTGGATTGGCCTGTTTTATGAAATACAAAATTTGTTGCCTAATTCCTTTTAAGGAAATCGTACCACTTTTTTCCCTAATGAATAATGGACCTGAGGATATCAGGGTAGTCTTGCTTAAGTATGCTTTCAGGGAATTGACTGGACATAGTGACTGGTCCTGTGGAAGTGGTATAATTTTCCATGGGGCCCACCTTTCTTGTGGGTCTTCATTTTTGGCTAAAAATTGACGATCTGGGGAAAGGAGAAGCTCTCCTGAGGGAAGGAATTCAATGTGACCTGGTTCCCTCGAAAGAGCCTGAACAGTTCTGAAATTCTAAGCTCCCTGACGGCCAAGCTTATTAAGAATAATGTTTTCCTCAAAAGAGTTATATACTCACATGACTCATTATCAATTTCCGAGGCCAATTTGAGGACATCATTTAAAAACCATGAGACTGACCTGGGTCTCTCAGGGGGCCTGTCTAGCGCAAGCCTTTGGAATAGAAGAAAAGTATAAGTCTGTTAGATCTATACTGAAACCAAATTGGAAGATCTTCTTAAGAGCAGATTTGGTAGTATAGTGATTGTGCTTGCTGCTAGACCTTTCTCAAATAATGTCCTGAAGAAGGTTATGGCCAAATTCGTGGTCATGGTTTGTGCGTTTGAGCCCTTCAGGAACAAGGCCAGTTTCTTAACGGCTGAGTCATACTGATGCAATGTGGATTCCCTTTTGTCGGATTCTAAGAATCTGATGTTCTGGGGATCGATGTTGGCATCCCTTTGTGCCGCAAACTTCACGAAGTCCATAAAGTTAGGGCTTTCTGAATTCTTGAGGAAGCGGACACAGTCCGCGTTTGTACCAACTGAGTCAGTTTGGGATTGGGAATCTGTTGAGGCCGGAGTCCCAATTCCAGGAGTAGGGGAAACCAATTGCTTTTGGGCCAATTGGGAGCTACTAAAGCAACGTGTCCTTTGAACATCCTGAGTTTGTCCAGTACTTTCAGGAGAAGATTTACTGGAGGAAACAGATAAATCTTCTTCCACACATTCCAATCTAGAGCCATAGCATCCGTGGCGTAGGCCAGAGGGTCCAGGTTGGGGGCCACATAGCAAGGGAGTTTGTGATTTGACTCCGTGGCAAAGAGATCCACCTGGAGCCCCGGAACCTTTTGACAGATCCATTTGAATGACTCTTTGTCTAGGGTCCACTCCGATTCCAGCGGGGCGGAGCGTGATAGGGCACCTGCTACCACATTCCTTACGCCCGCTAGGTGGGTGGCTGACAGGTGCCATTTGTTCCTGTCCGCCAAGGTAAATATGGCTACCAAGACATGATTCAGGTGACTTGATTTGGATCCACCCCTGTTTATGCAGTGAACTACCTCTGCACTGTCTAGTACTAGCTTGACGTGAACCTTCTTGGAACGTCGAAGCCTTTTCAGAGTGAGAAACACTGCCATGGCTTCCAGTACATTGATATGTAGCTGGCGAAATGGTAGGGACCAGGTTCCCTGGACCTTTCCTTTTTGTACTGTGAGTAGCCCGCCCCCATCCGCTTAGTGAAGCGTCTGTGTGGATCACTAGTGATGTGGGGAAACTGGAGGGGTACTGCTCTTGACAGGTTCTTGACGGCGGAGACGTTTCCTTAGGATCGCCGGGATGGAGGCTAGTTTGTCCCGAGATCTGCGGTTTGCTTTTGAACGCCAGACGCGGTTTGTCCTTCAGCCTGGCTTTCAAAAGAATGTCCGTGACTGAAGCAAATTGGAGTGAACCCAAGATCCTCTCTTGGTTCCTCCAAGATGTCTGAGCGTTCTTGAGAAATTGCCTTGTGGACTTGGCTATTTCTTTTCTTTTCAACGGCGGGATTGATAGAGTGTGAGATCCCAAGTCCCAATGTAGGCCTAACCACTGGAAGCGTGATTCCGGTGTTAGCCTGGACTTGGTCCTGTTTATTTGGAACACTAAGTGTTCCAGGAACTTGATTACCTTGACCGTCGCTTTTTGACATTCCTTGGGATTTGTTGCCCATATGAGCCAATCGTCTAGATAGGCTACTAACATTATTCCTTGTGTCCTCAATTCTTGGACGACTGATTCCGCCAATTTTGTGAAAATTCTGGGAGCAATGTTGAGCCCAAATGGCATCACTTTGAAGGAGTAAGCTTGCCTTCCTAGTTTGAAGCCTAGAAAGGGGCGGAAGTGTCTGGTCTTTTGGAACATGATAGTAGGCATCTGTAAGATCTATAGAGGTTGTGACGGCCCCACGGGGAAGTAAGGTCCGTACCTGCGAAACGGTCAGCATCCTGAACTTGTCGCAGAGAATGAATGAGTTTAGATGGGACAAGTCTAGGATTATCCTTCGCTTTTCTGAGCCTTTCTTTGGCACGCTGAACAAACGCCCTTGAAACTTTAAGTTCCTGACCATTGATACTACACCTTTGTGAAGAAGATCGTGGGTATACTCTACCAATTCCGCTGTTGGTCTTTGATAGAAGCTGTTGGATGGAGGAGGACCTTGAAGCCAACTCCACCCCAGACCTTTGGTCACAATGCTCTGAGCCCAATTGCTGAACCCCCACCGGTGACGGAAGAGGTACAGCCTCCCTCCTACCTTGGGACTCTCACTGGTTTGCCGATGGACGTCCACCACGTGCTCCTCGGAAACCTCTGCCCCTGCTGGCGGCCCTTCCGGCTCCTCACTGACGGAAGGAACCTCTGGCCCGGCTACCTCTGGCAAACCTATTGAATGGCTGAAAGGACTGGGCCTCAAAAGCCGCGTTATAGGCCGGCGAGACAGCAAAGTAGGTTGACGGCTGGGGCTGTTGCAACGGTTGTGTCAGAAGCACAAACTGCTGTTGCGGTTGTGTTTTTGGCGCAGCCTGCTGTGGTACTTGAGGTACCTGGACTGCTTGTACTAGAGCTTGCTGAGGGGCCTGGAAGGGCTGGAACTTCATAGGCCTCTTTTTCGATTTAGGATTGGATCCAGTGGATTCGGGTTTCCTTTTTGGAACGAGACCCCACCAGACCTTCAAGCTCTGGTTTACTTTGTACGCCTCATATAAAACCTCAGTCAAAGTGGGGTTGGGGAAGAGATCTGTGCCCCATATGGATGAGGCGATCAATTGGAAATAAAGGATAAAATTCCTAGCATGAACACAGCACAGAACAAAAACGCGTGTGGCGCCGACAATGCTATCGAAAGGAATGTAGACAAAGACACAGGGATTTTGGCGGAGGAGGAGACTAAATGGCAAGGGACCTCTGTTAGTGGTATCCACTCGTTCTTTTACTATATCGACACCTTTAATTAAAAGGTGAGAGAGCCAGGATATTCTGGCACTATCGTTTCTCTTTTTTCTCTGGTATATATAGCAATATTTATACCTTAGAAATGAGTATCAAAGGAACCATTTCACGGAGCGACACAGGCTGAGCCCAGAAATACATAGATATAGTCTTGTTTGACATATCTGATAATAACTAAAATAACTGGCACTTTTAACAAGTTCTTTTGTAGTAACTGATATGCTAAGTAAACAAATAATTTCAGCATTAACAGCTAATGTGAGCTTTTGGAGAAAATATAAAATGTAACAGAAGTCCCAGAGGTCTCAAGACTTGTTATTAGCAGTGTGGGAAATAAGTTTGTCTTGATTTGATATATCTTTTCATATTTTCACAATTTTTGTTATACCGTTTTAAGGCTAAATTTGACAAAATGAGTACTATGTTATCCATTGTAGTTTCAGCAACTCATCGAGAAACTCAGCAGTTTTACAACATGTACAACACTCTTGCTGATGTGCGCACATATATGGAGAAGGAGCTCTCTTTATTGAACTCCATTCTGGATAATATGGCTGCGTAAGTACAACTTTGTCATTCACATACACAGAATATTTGTAAGGAGTAGTAATTGCCTTGAGGGTGAATATTTTTGTCACCTTAGCTACAAAATAGGAAAGAAAGTTATTATTCGTATGCTATAAACAGCCTCATATATGAAACCCATCTCTAGAAAAAATTATCCAAATGTGACAAAGGTTAAGAATATTTTTAAATCTATGAACAATTTAAAACTTTTGCCTATTTCTTTTCCACAGTGTTTGCATCGCCCACTCAATTAATTGTGCTTTATGTAGATATTTTATTTTTTACAAAATTTTCTATTTCATGTAACTTTAAATACAGGAACTTGGTTTTGAATAAAAATAATGGAACAATTTAGGCAGGACTTTGAAACTGAATGAGAGAATGAATACAGATTGGAGGATGTTAACCAGGAAACCAACGTAGAATTTGACATCTGAAGAGGTTAGGAGAGATCCAGTGGAGATAAATAGTAGTAAATCTTTGGAAGTATCACTTTGTAGGGGCAATACAGCTTACTCAATACAGACACCTTACTTTACATGCCATGGATTTAACCCTATGACAAACAAACATGAGCTACTAGAACCTTGGTTTTTCATTCAGTCTAGTTCCTGAGTTCTGTCCTAGATCCTACAAGCATTTGCAGACACCCTGGGCCATTCAGCACATCTGCTTCCTTCCTAAATAGCAATTTTGACATCTACGATTAAACGGGGTGTGATGGAACAAACTGTTTGTATATAAGACAGAACAAGTCTTAAGCGTACAAACATATTAATAATATAGACAGTGGCTTCCACCCAGTCCCATAGATCTAAGTATTTCAAAAGTGATTTAGACATAGTAGAACCTTGTGAAAATTATGGACACAAATATAAGATATATAAAATGATTTCCTGGTTTGCATGAACAAACTTTTGTTATAAAAACTTTCAGTGAATAAATTTGTTTGTAGTTGCAGTAATGTTTTATATTCCCTCTACAGTGCTCTTGGCAGCTCTGCAAACATGGATGAATACTTGCACCAGTTGGACACCATTGTTGAAGGCATTCATCAAAACAAGTTAAAGGTAATAAAGTTTGTGCTGTATTATTATTATTATTGTTATTATTATTATCACAAACCAAGCTGCAACCTTACTTGGAAAAGCCGAAAGCTACAAAGCCAAGATCCTCATCAAGAGAAGCAGATTACTATACTGTTTGGGAGGCTACCCAGACAGTTTGTCTAGGGACATTTTGCTTAGGGACAGTTTACCTACTGAAAGTTTGCTTACGGATAATGTGCCTAACAGTCAGTTTGCCTACTGGACATTATGCCTACCAAACGTTATGCCTGCAGATAGTTTGCCTGCTAGTGAACAACTGTTAGATAAATTACTGAGGATATTCTTGATCATATCAACTTAGACAGTGGGTCCCTACAGCCAATAGAGTAGTGATGTATTTACAGGCTGTCCCCGCCTTACGACGGGGGTTCCGTTCTTGAAATGTGTCATAAGCTGAAAATTGTCCTAACCCGGAAAATCGTCAAAAATCCTAAGAAAACCTTACTTTTAATGCTTTGGGTGTATTAAATCTATGTAAACTGCATTTTTATTGTATTTTTATAAAAAAAAACTTCAAATCTTCAAATATTGATTATTTTGCATTTTTTGAGTCATATTTTATCTGCCAGACTGGCGACATAAGTGCCGTAACCCTGGAACGTGTTGTAAGCCTGGAAATAATTTCTGAATAATATAATTGAAAAGCATTGTAATCTCGGAACGTCATAAGCCGAACCTGTCGTAAGCCGGGGACTGCCTGCACCTTATTTTGTTCATATGCGAACAAACCTTCGGTCTTAACAATAGGATAACTTCTAGCGCCTAGCTGAATCCAGTTAAAAAAACAGATGAAAGCAAGGAATCTTGTGATATCTGGCAACACATGCAAGAGTCGTGGTTAACCTCTCTTAGCCTTTACCCAGTTCATTGCCCGTTATGCTTGTGTTTAGTGTGTGTGTGTGTGTGTTTGGCTGATATTATGGCTTCTTCTTTTCCTTCTCGGCCTCGCCAACGTGTGTGCCCCGGAATTCCAGGTTTTCCGTGTTCTCGTTTTTTGGCTTCAGCGGTGACCCACATCACATGTAGCAGGTGCCATTTTAATTTTTGTACTATAACAAATCCTTGTACGGAATGCGGGCATAGCCTAAAGAGCAGTGGAAGTCGTTTTATAGCAAGAGAGAGCATCGGAGGGTTTTGACTCTTCCTTCTTGGGAAGGTTTTTTGCCTCTTCCTGATGCTTCGTCTCGTGCAGTATTCAACCCCTATAGAAGCATTGTTCCTGTGTCTCCTTCCTTTTCTTCCATTGATTCGTCACTGAAAGTATCGGGAGGCCAGGCCACCAGGCTGATATTTGTAATGTAGCCCCTTCTTCTTCGGGAGTTAATTTGATTCCTGGGAAGGGGGAGGCTTTTTCATCATTCTTATTTATTCCAGAGTCGGAGGCATCCAAGATGCCGGCGATGTGGAAGATGCTCGGGCTAGGGGGTCCCCCGTCCTTAGAAGGGTTGCTAACGCACTTTATGGAGGCTCGCTACCCTCCTCCTCAGACTGGCCAGGCCATCCCCCCTCCCCCCGGCGTTGTCTTCGTGGGTAGCCGAGGTCAGCCATCTTTTATTGCTCCGCCAGAAACTTGCCACTTCTTTGAGTCGGAGGGAAGCCATGGCATCAGCCCCATTGATGACGTCACGGGATCCGTTTTTGTGTATTCCTCCATCAGTGGCATCTGATTTCCCTTCACACCAAGGGGAAGCTGTGACGTCATCATCACTTGTGACGTCACTCCCATCGATGACGTCACTCCCAGTAGTCTCCTCTGCACTGCCTCTCTCAGCCGTGACATCATCTCTGCCACCCAGTTCACTATATCTCCCTTCCATGTCATTGGAGCCTTCTCTTGCAGTGCTTAAGAGGTTGGACTCTGTTTTGGATGATAAGTTGGCTGCCTTGTCGGTTGGGAGGACTGGAAGGAAACGTGTTGCTTCGTCCCCGCCTCCTGCGAAGAGATTACATAAGAAACCAGTGCTGTCTTCCTCTCCCTCTTCCCCCTCTACGCCACGTCGGCGTATCAAGCGTTGGAAGGCTAAGGACTTTGCTCTTTCTTTGCCTACAAGGGAGGAACAACGCGGACGTGTTGTCAAGAATGTTGGTGCTTTGGAGAGTGTTAGTGTACCTTCCCTTGTGCAATCTGCACTGGCTGCTTCGTCCTCTGCATCGAATAGCAGGTGTGTTGCAACCTCCCCCGTCCGTGCACATCACGAGCATGTTGCAACCTCCCCCGTCCATGCACATCACAAGCGTGTTGCAACTTCCCCTGTCCGTGCACTGATGCAAGTGTTCCTTCTTCTCCAGGGCCTATTCGTCGCCATAAGGATCTCAAGGCACCTGTCAAGAGGTTGAAGATGGTGAGTGCGGAGTTGGTGCACCAGGAGTGTTTGCCTACCCCTCTCACTGGTGCTTCCAAGAGTTCGACTGGGGGATTCTCCTTCGATCTTGAGTGTTCGGGATTGCTCTCCAACTCACGTTCGTACATCTGTCATGCCCGTGACCATTCACGGACATGTTAATAAGTCATCTGTTGGAGGAGTACGTAGTGATGTTCCTAGTGTTATAGTAGGTTTGTCTTGGGAGCCGACGCATGGACCCAGCCCAGACAGGTTAGTTGGTGTTTTGGGCTGATTGACTGCTGATTCTTCTGTTAATTTTAATGGGGAAGGTGCCTTAGAGGAGCTTACACATCCTTCTCATTGTCAGTCTCCGTTGCCGGAGAAGGAGGAGGGAGACACGCAAGAGTTTTTGTCTTCCTTTTCGGAAGTTGTTGATCTCATTCATAGGTTCAACAATTTGGAAAGTAGGACTCAGGCTCGGTTGGAAGCCTTGGTGGGAGCTACGCAGGATCCCAAATCATTTCTTCAGCTTCCCTTGTAGGGGCACATCCAGTCGGTCTTGCATAAGGTTAACTCCTCTGTTTCGGACCGGGACGGTTCGCTTCGCTCTAGGGGCTCTGCCAAGCTACTACCTCCGCCTCTCACGAGACATAGGAAGTACTATGCTACGAGCTCTGCATTTTTTATGTCGCACCATCTTAACCCAGACGTCATTCGCCTGAATCCTGGATTGACTTTGGAGCAGGTGAGGTCGGTAGCTCCGTCCTTGTCCCCGCAAGATGCCTCAGCATTGGAATTTACGGCAGCCTCCATGTTGCAGACGGTTTCTTGGCTGGGCTTCTGGTCTGTGGTCATTGCCAAGATAGCTTCTGACAGGTCCCCAGAAGGGTTGGTGAGTGCATCCTCACTTGCCAGTCTGTTGCAGTCCGGAGGCAAGGCGTTTTCGTATATGCCTCACCTCAGTGTTAATTTATGGGCTAACCTTCTTTTGATTAGAAGAAACGCGGCTTTGTCTAGGATGGAGAGATCAGTTGACACGGAGTCCTTGCTGGCATTGAGGAACGGAGATCTGTTGGAGTCCCAGTATTTATTTCCTAGGACTGAGCTTGAGAATGCGATAGACTGGTGCCGGGCTGACACTAAAGACAGACTGGTGCACCAGGCCATGTCTAAGTCGGAGTCTCATCCTCAGAGACGTCCGGCTCCTCCTCCTCCCCCTGTCCAGCAGCAGTCAAGAAGATCGTCGCAGCCTAGGTCAGAGGATCAGCGTCCCTTTCCCTCTCATTCCTTTAAGCCAAGAAAGGGCCCAAGGGGCAGAGGTAAAGGGGGCTGTTGGTAGGTTAGGCACCTCTCCCTTTCCTGCGCCACGGGTGGGGGGGCGGGTTGCCTGGCAGGCCATTGGGCTAAGTGGCAGAGTTATGGGGCGGAGAAGTGGGTGGTAGATGTCCTTCGGATGGGGTACATACTGCCATTCGACTTCTCTCCTCCTCTGTCGAACAAGCCGCAGCTCAGGAAGGCATATCCTCCAGATTCTCTGAAGTTCTTGGCTCTTCGGGAGGAAGTGCAGAAGATGCTGGACAAGGATGAGATAGAGGAAGTGGTGCGTCCATCTCCGGGATTTTACAGTCACATCTTGGTGCCCAAGGATGGAGACCTGCGATCGACTTATCCACCTTGAATCACTTCATTGGGAAGACACAGTTAAGATGGAGACCCTGTGTTTGGTATTGGCAGCCATGAGGTGACTTCATGCTGTCGATAGACTTAAGGGATGCATACTTCCAAATCCCTGTTCATCCGACGTCCAGGAAGTTCTTTCGCTTCTCTCTTGGGGACAAGGTCTTCGAGTTCAAAGTCCTATGCTTAGAGGAGTCTACACAAGTGTTCACAATGGTCTTCTCTCTCATGTTAAGTTGGGCCCATGCTCGGGATCCGTTTGCTGAGGTACCTCGATGATTGGTTGGTCTTGGCAGTTTCCAGGGAAAAGCTGCTGCAGGACAGGAATCATCTACTTCGGTTCTGTCTGGAACTGGGCATATTAGTCAACCAGGAAAAGTCGAACCTCGTACCCAGTCAAAGGATTCTCTACCTGGGCATGGTCCTATTGTTAAGACCGTAGGTTTCTTCTTGTATGAACAAATGACAATTTTTCTAAGACAATTTGTATTTTTCATAGCTACAAACCTGAGGTCTTAACATTATACTGCCCGCCTCTAGCCGCCCCTCTGTGTATTAAGACATCCTGAGTTGGGAAAGACTAACGGGGTGGCGTAGGTGAGTGGTCCTTGACCACTCTTCACTCGATCTACGCATGCGTTGCCAGATATCACAAGATTCCTTGCTTTTATCTGTTTTTTAACCGGATCCAGCTAGGTGCTAGAAATTATCCTATTGTTAAGACCTCAGGTTTGTACCTATGAAAAATATAAATTGTCTTAGAAAATTTGTCATTTTGACAAGTTTCTGTTAAAATGGAAATAAGAAATATATATATATATTTATTTGTATGGTTGACAATCTTTTATCCAAAATCCTTGGGGCCAGATGTGTTTCAGTTTTTGGATTTTGGAACTATGGTCTCAGGAGCATAATCAAAAACCCCTTCCGCAGCAAAAATATTATTTTTTTCATTTTACCATGGTTTTTTTTCATTAAAGTTACTATTTATTCATTATAGTTTATTATTTATACTATTACTATACTGTTCAGTAAATACAATATATAATAAGATAGTGGGATAATTAAGACCATTTGTTCACTAAGATATTTTATTGTCAACAAAAACATTCCATAAAATGCAAAAATATACATTATCAAAATAACTATAATTCAACTTGTGAATTTTAACGATAAGTAAGACTATAAAATACATTTCATCATATTGATCTTGGAGAGAGTTGTTATTTATTGTCACTAACTCGTCATCAGATTGCAGCTGTGCATTTGAGGACAGGGTATAGGAACATGATTCGCAAGTGATGACATGTCACTACGACAGACTGTGTGGGATTTTTCATACCACTAGATTAAAGTTAAAATTGTTAAGGAGTGGCGTCGGCCGATTTTCAAGAAATTATCGATTTTTAGTTATTGGTGGATTTGAAGTCTTTAATGTCTAAATAAACATGTCCTGAAGTATTATTGCAAAACAAAATATTTTAGGTGGGCTATTTTACACATTTGTTCACCGTATGTACTGGCCTGTGAGTGGCATTGAGCGAATAATTGTCGCAAAATGACACTATGACTTTTTTTAGGTGGAAGTGAGAAATATACTTTTCTCTCCTATTACAATACATACACATTATCTACGAGCCAGCAGCAAAAGTCCCGTGAGCATCAATGTTTTTAGAAAGCCTGCAAGGATTCCCGTGTTCTCGTTCCTTGGGGACTGGTGCAAATTACAGTTGATGTGCTTCATGCTTTTTCTGCTTTGTCATCAGTTGTTTTATGTGTAATCCTGGTCCATCTCCCAAGGGGATATTGCCCTTTCAGGTAGAGAGGGGGCCAGCTTTATTTTGCTCTTTAGCATACTGAAGATATTTTGAAAACATTTGTATTATGACATTGTTTTATTTATCTTTGATTTTACTTATACTAGTTACACATTTTCTAGGAACGTGGTAATGTTTTAGTCTTTCAGATTTTGTGTGTTTCTGGATGTCTGAGACATTTGGGGTTAAGTTGCAGACAAGGTTTTTATGTTAGGATTGGGCTTCCTACTATAGGAGTTTTCCTACACTTCAACATGAATCTTAATGGCGGACAATCTCCAATGGCATTGGTCCTGTCTGCTTGCAGGACCAGTCTTGATTGCCATCTTTTCTCTTTCCCACCATTTTGGTGGGGAGGGACGTGGAGATTCATTCGGGCTTACTCCCTTTCCTTTATCCTTACAGATGAATATGTTTCTTTTGCTCTCACAGGATATGATTCTTTTTGCCCTCACAGGATAGATGATATTTTTTTTCCTGAGGAGAAAGCATTGTTATTTGTTTCTTTACAGGCTCTTCAGTTGTCAGCCCTGCTTCTCGCCTTGAAGTCTGGCAACAAAGGCGTTCCGCTCAGAACTTGGGAGCCCCTCTGCTTCACTTCCCTCTGACAAAGATGGCACTTCCCTATTTTGGTATGCTCATTGGTGCTGTGAAGAGAGTTGAAACCCAGTCAGTCCTGTTGGCAGTGTGTTACTTGCTATAATTGGAGTCCCTTCTTGCTAGCTGACGATACTGCATTGTCATGCGGGATACTAACTTTAAGGACAGCTTTTCTGATGTGTGGATATCGTCTCCTTCTGTAAGAGTAGTCTGCTGTGTGACATCACAGATGGGCCTATGATCATGGCTTCTTAAGACAACATAGTTTTTTTTGGCACTGCGTTCAAGTGAGGGGAAGTCTCTCTCTTGCTTCCTTCAGCAATGGATTTTCCTGGTAAACTCTTCACTATTCTTCATGTGTATGTGTCCTGGGGAGGCTCCCAGGTTGCTGTAGGAGACAATAGAAGACCTTTTCACTGTCAGGGAGGCCTTTGACTCAGGCTACCAGTACAAATGCTGTAATGTAACTCTCAGCACTTCTCTGCCTGTGATGTCAGATCCAGTGATGTCTCTTCCTCCGCCTGTTGCTGTGACGTCACTCCTAGCCTTGTCCATGATGTCATCGCAGTCTGTTGTCAATGCATCTCCCTCTCCTCCTTCTCCCCCTTGTTCTCGAGTCGGACTTTGGAGGATTCCAGACTTTGTGGCCTCTTCTGTGAGTGAGAGAGGTGTTTCTCCATCTTTCCAGCACAGACATGACTCTCCCCTTCAAGTACGTGGATGTGTTCCAGCCCATGTCAATCTTCCCTTGCATCAGAGTTCTCAGGCCGGTTCTTCATCTACTAAGCCTGTTCAAGTTCGTTGCATGGAGAGAAGGCTCTGATTTAGAGGTCGAAGGTGAACACGGCCATAGACATGTTTCGTTCCATGAATGTTTTAGGGCTGTTGCCTTGTATAATAAGGCGCCCTATGAGGTAATGTTAGACTTGCGATAATCTTACGCTAAGTCGGTTGGTATTGCATTTCCATATTCAATGGAGTGTCTTGGGGTTTGTAGATCACTTACGAAGTAGGTATTATCTTCTTTGGTTATGACGACGATGTGTTAAACTCATGATGATTCGGTGATGAGGTGAGGATCTAGTAGAAACCACGAAGTACAAAAATACTTATATTCTCTGAATTTACATGATGAAGATCAGGTATGATTGTACAAGTCTTCTAATGATGATAGCTTGATCGCTTTTGCCAATGATGATGGCTAATTCTATTCTCTCTACATGATAAAGCTTAGGTAAAGAGGTACAGGTCTTCTAATGACGATAGCTAACTCTATTCTGCCCGTTCTACATCTCGGTTACAAGTCATAAAGGAGCAGACAGTAGCTCGAACATATGAACATACAATCAGATGACATAGTTACATACGAACATACAATCAAAATGAGACACGCTACAGATCACGTAGGCCGTTTGAATTATAGGTCGCGGTAGTTGTCTCAAGCAGGGAGCTTGGACTAATGTTTCAAAACAAATGAATGACCACAGATGACGGCATGTCAACTTAGCCTACATACTTTATTGTATACGTCATCTTTAGCGTCTCTAGTCTGATCACATTCCTGCAAGCAATCTGGTTGACCTCTTTAGTTTTAGTCTTTTATATATATGGACTAACATTCCATATTTTTATTATGTAATCATTACATAAAAGCTCGGTCAGCTACCAAAACCAACCACTGAATATTACTCTTAACTTGACTTGCATTTGACTTATAGGAGTGTGATACAGACACTATGTGAATATATATAGATAATAGAAAATACTTATAAGTAAAAAAAAATTCATGGTGTACACAAATACAGATTCAAGTAATAAAATATTAGACATAATATGCATATGATATTCGTAAATAATAGTGATCACGTGATATATACTGATACAGTTTTTCACTTCATCTCATTAAGATACATATGCTACAGAAATACTAATGTACTCTGATAATCGCATAGAACAAAGATTAACATGATAAAAATCATATTTTAACTGATAAAAATTTCATATATGAATTGATAAAAATTATTAATGTTTATGCTGATTGATTCGTTGATTTTTATGCTAACTGTTATATATCTGCAGTTATTGGTAAGATAAAAGGTAACAGATTGATTATAGGCTACCTGATTTATTTATACATATGTATATGGATTCATATAATTATGATTAATATTTGTGCACTTTAAATAGATTCCTATTGCGTACACGCAAAGATATATTTCGATTCTGTTATTTATGATCATTTATATAATAGATTCCTATTGCGTACACGCAAAGATATATTTCGACTCTGTTATTTATGATCATTTATATATAGGATACATGATACTTTATATATATAGGATACATGACCGAGGTTATACTACTACACATTTAACTAGCGTTCGAACAACTTTTCGTCCATTACACAGTTCCAGACAACCACCTATAGCCAAATGAAATGGCCAATTCCATATGGTTAAAACAAGGGGAAAATTGCCTGGGGGGGTCCAACGTTCTATTTCGGCCTCATACTTATTCTCTGCATCCTAAGCCACACAATTACGTTCGCGATGAATAAAATCACCCCCAGCACGAGTCCTTCGCCAGCAAAGTAGAGTTGAATATCCTTCGGGTCGTAATTGTCGGAAGTATGTCCCTCTTGTAGTCGATTTCCGACAGCCGCCGGAGCGTTCCGCATTAAAACGAGATTAACAACGGGATACGGTGTCGGTCGAAGAAGTCCATGATGGTGCTTATTCCCTTCACATTGTAGGCGGTTGTTACTCGACTGCCGTCGTCCGCAGCAACGAACGATTTTTGAAGTTGCGATGTGAAACTCTCTTACTGCAGGATACTGTAACCAGGTTCCATTAATCAGCCTGCAAGTGAAATTATACTTGTCACAAGGGCAAAGTAAATTCAGACGACATCCAAATACAGGGAGGAAGAAAGCCATTTAGAACCAGACTTAACCCACATGAATTCGCTGATTTTTATGGAATTCAAAAGAGTCAGCTGTACAAACTTTTTTATCCATGGCATTAACAATGAGTGAACCTATCCAGGTCTATGATGACTTGTAAAAATATCCATAATTATAAAAAATAAACAGATAACAATATGAATCCCAAAGAAAATTCGATATTACTGGTAGTAAGTTACTAGACAAAGAAGTGGAAAACGGAGCTATTTGTAAGATTGCCAGGCAACATAAGAGTCAAAGAGAATATTAATCATGATTCTGTATTTCTCTATGCTAACTGAAATTAAGTTGTGATAAAATCTGATCCTATGTGCCCCTAACAAAAAGTTCATATACAATTTTCTCGCGCGCATCCTCTGAGGTTAATTTTTAAAACTTTATTAATAGGCAGGCGATGCAACGAAAGAACCCACTATGTAACTAATTTCTATATAAACTTTGGGTTTTCCAAGAAAATGTGACATTTTCCCATGAATGTGATTTACTTGAATTGTCATAGGCTTAATTATTGACTCTAATTGTCTATGAGGTTCAGAAAAAAATAATTCATTTTTATGTTATAGAAATCTATTTGCTTATTTTGTTCATTAATTTTAAAATTATTACAAGTCCTTAACTAAAATTGCATTGCACACACGGATAAGAATAGATTATGGCTATGTATGTCATCATGACCTATGAACCACATGTGAAGTTCATGAGCTAAGCATTCCTTTCTCCAGTCAACCTGCTTTGCAAGCGCGAGACGACACACACAGATGAAGCCTATGCAAGCAGATTATTGAGGTTAAACAGAACAATGATGAATCGGCAATGATGACGTTGTCACTTGGCAGGAGATTGCTCTCAGCCAGCTAAGAGTTACGTGACTTGCTGTAATTAAATACGACTTTAGTATTTTCAAATGATATTTTTTTTTGTTTTAATTCTCCACCCACATGAGAAGAATGTCTGAAAAAAAAACAGTACCAAAATTGAACAAATATATTAGTTTCATGTTGGAAATCTGCATGATTGTAAATAAATTTAATTATGTTAAATTAAATATTCCTTATTCAAACTAATGAAAAAGGTTTCCATACAAATTCTATATATATTATTAGCCCTGTATAAGATTCATATAGGATTATTCCATAGAGGTACATTTTCACTTCTAGACTTCCTGACTTCAAAATCTCTTTTATTTTATTTTATTTTATTTAATTTATTTTTTTGACTACGAATATAAATCCACCGGGAACGGAAAACCAGTAGGTTTTGATATGTGTTTGAACTTTTAGCTTATTTGTCATTACTAAAGCGTTAAGTTAGAGTTCAAATCTTTACGCATATATATTTGGATATTTAATTAACCTATGGTTACGTTTTTGCTTATTGATTTTATCGTGATTCCTTTTTTGTTATAATTTGTAACCCTTCCGACTTCTTACGGAGTGTATTATATTGACTCCACTTGTATCCATATTTATTTTATTTTTTATATTTATTTATATATTTTTTATATATATTTGACAAATTAATGGTTGGCTTGAATATGTGGAAAAGTGTTCTAGCGACGTACCGTATAAGGCTACTTGCGGTATCAATTCTTTAGATACAAGATATGAATGATAAAGGTATTTAAAACTGTATTTAATCCAGTTCGGATCCAATATCACGAGTTGTAACTCGTAAGACATTGACACTTTCTTATTTCTCTTATTCTACCAAACCGATTGACTGGGTGATAAAATATATTATTGGTTTTCTTAATGGATAGGAATTCACACAACGAGTTATGGAGATTATTATTGATTTACACCACCCGAGTCACAGATTATTATGTGTTGAATTCCATGTTTACTGATTTAGCAACGCCAGAAATATTCCTAACGCACTCAATTGTGGTGTTTGTTTTTAGTGCTATTAATTCTATATAACGTGTCAAGGAACTATTAACACTAAGAAGTGTTTATTCCTTCTGTCAGACTCGTAATTCTGTTAATAATTCTACGTATATTCTTTCAAGGATTGATTTGGCACAGGATATGCCCCTAAACTGACAGGTCTTAGTGTATCCCTTGTTTTCATGACACGTGTTACAATTAGTTATGTGCTTTTTATATCTGTAAGCATCGTAGGCCAGTAAAACAGTGATTTGGCTTTCTGTGACATAATATAGGGAACCCTGGATGACAGAATGCAACCAGTTTTATTTACGAGTTGGTATGAAAGAGATTATTACTACTACCTGGTCGTTAGTCATCTGCTTTGGGTTTTCCTCATCACGGACCTACATATATTACATTTGATACATTATTCTGATACACATACTTTAAATATACTTTTGCTTTAGGGTTTTCTGCTCGAAGTGTTTATTGTTTTTGCTTAGCCGCTGACCCTGTTTCCGTTTGAAGTGTTTATTGTTTTGTTTATTGCTGCTGACCCTGTTTCGTTCAAAGTGTTTATTGTTTTGTTTATCGCTGTTGCTCCTTGCTTTGTTCAGTTTGTAAACAGTTCGGCGCTCCGACCCAGATATTCAATGCTCTCGATCTCTTGGGTTAAGGAATTTTCTTGTTTAGATACGGTTTTAACAATAGGCACGGATGTTTCTATATATATATATATTTTTTTTTTAGTTCAATTAATGGTTCCTTGCAGTATGGTGCGGGATTGCGGGATAATGCGTCAGCTATGATAATTGCTTTCCTCGGTAAAGGACTCATGTTCAGTAAAGGACTTTTAATTTTCAGGATAGCCCATAGATTATGAACTTAAAATGTACTAGTGAGTTAAAGATCCCTAGCCCTTCCTTGCCTATTACTGCATATTTACTTTCAGAGGGCTTTAGTTTCTGCGTGAATAAAAGCATATAGGGAAGAACTGTTTATCATATTACTGAAGTAATACCCCTCTTTACCCTTGGTCTGAGGCGTCTATTGCAATAAAAAAAAATTCCTTATTTAAATCAGGGATTTTTAAGTTAGGTGAGCTGCAGCCATTATTCCGCTTTATTTTAAGATATCGAACGCCTGTTGATGCTTTTCAGACCATAATAAATCTACGCCCTTCTTCGTAAGATCTGTTAAAAGAGCTGTCATGATTGAAGAGTTACATATTTACATACGATTGTAATACCCACTACAGCGCAAAAGTGCTGTATCCCCCTTTTTATGTTAATAGGTACCGGAAGTTATGAATAGCCGACACCTTACCATGGACTACTTTAAGCCCTTGACTAGACACATAAAACCTAGATAAACATGTTCGGTTTTAAAAAACTCACATTTAGATATTTTACTCTGAGATTATTTGTCTTTGTCTCTGTAGCACTAGCTCTAGTTTCTGTGAATGTACTTCTAAGGTATTAGAAAAGATTACAAGATCATCCATATAGGCATGTAGGTTATCCCCTAAAAGTCTCCAAACACTATATTGTAATTGGGGCGCAATGTAAGCCGGAGGCATACGTAAAAATTGATAATGTCCCCTGAGTGTGCTGAAAACGGTGTATGAGGTACAATCACTTAGGTAATGGTATCTGGTAAAAGCTTTTAAGTAAGTCCAAGCTGGTGAAAAATTTATTCTAACCTAACAGAGATAAGATGTCGTCGGTACATGGCACTGGAAACTATCGGGAGTCGTTTCCTTGTTTAAGTGACAGAAATCTACGCAGATACGCCAAGTCCGATCTTTTATGGCATGACGTTTGAGGGAAAAATTATATGGGCTATTTGATTTCCTAATGACTCCTATTACTAACATTTTTCAACTTCGTCATTTATCTCTATTTTGAAATTAAATTGGGAGTCTATACGAAGGTACGTATATAGCTTTATGTTTGTCTTTAGACCGTATTTTGTGTTAAATTACATCCGTTTTTCCCCAGAGATCACTCGCTAGTGGAGAAACATCCTGGTATTCAGATAAAAGATGAAAAAAAAATTTTTTTGCTGAATCACCTCTGCTTGAATGACTTTACGGATATTACTTTAGATAGAGTATAAGAGATTCATCTACGACTGATTGGGCGTGATTAAAAATTAGCAACAATAAAAAAATGCGATATTTATATGTATAGGTTTTGTGGATCACTAGATTTAACTTGTTGCTGCGAGTCAACCATGTCTAGGGCTTTGTTTGCGGAAATCGTTATATTTCAGAGTGTCGGGAAGGATTAAAATTTCAGATCCCAGCAAAGTCTTTTTACACGCACTAAGACATTCGAGGGTGCATGCGTCTCGAGATTTTGCGTGCAAACTGCGACTGCGGTTGTGGGAGAATTCTGTTGGGTCATTTGAACAATGTTACGATTTATGAGACAAATGTATAGTTCCTTTATATAAGTTATTATTTTGATTAATTGTCTCTTTTTTGTTCAAACTGATTTTAATTTGTTTGAAGGTTTATAGGATTTTTCCTTTGTTAAACACCCTTATTTTGCCAGGATGTAAGATAATATTTTGTATACCCAGATGGATTTTACAATTACATTAGATACAGATCAATGTTTTTTTATAACTATAGGGGTATCTGTAAGCGCTTCGCTTATCCGGACTTCTCATTAGGGAAGTTCGAACAACAGTCGGTGAGTCCGTAAATACCGGATATTGCGTGTACTAAAGGAATAAAACAAGATATTCTAATTTTTTTACGGCGCGTACAGTTGGGCTAATCACCAGTATTTATAATAACTTAATTGTATTAAAATTACTAGAACCTGCTCTGATTTACTGATACTGTCGTGTGATGCATAGGGAAATTCCTTTTTAATTTTTCCAACATCGCTCTCCCTTTCCGCTGAAGTCGCTTAAATGGAATGTGCTTTGCTTGCTACACTCGGCAGATTTATCTGACCTTGACCGCTTGACTAGATGACACAGTACCCAAGTTAGCTTAATCACGATTTGTTTGTTTCTGAAAGGGCTACTGTTTACCATCGGCAATGTATTATGTGTTTTTAGCATTCTGTTGTTGGTTACGTATAAAGCAACGAATGTATGAATGACGAACTATTAGGAGTTGAGCGATTACTATTAAGACAAGTTATCTCTACTGCATTCAATAATAACTGTTTGTACTTGCTGTTGTTTACTTCATTCTTTGCTAAAATTTGAAATAGTGAGGGATCCTGGTCAGCGCATTTAGCCTAATGAAAGTTTTTTATAGACATGTTATTCCTTGCAATCCAGCCATATTTTAAAAGTTAAGTTGAGTCATTGAGGTTCGATATTTTATATAACTCAAAAAACTCAAGGCTAAAACTGCGATCGGGACTTTGCAAAGAAGCATTTATTGTCATGACCCGAAATAGTGTTACCTCTAATTTATCTAGATTTGTACGGATGTTCCACTTGTTTTTGTGTGTTTTCTAATCACTACGGTGCCTAACGACCCTATCCATGCATCTGTATAAATACAGACGTCCACTGCGTAAATGCATATTCACTGTTTAATATGATTTGTTACGTAAGGGATTAATAATCACCCAAAATGATAAAACTAACATAGTATATGATTATGATATTTCAGTAGAACTTCTGGAAACAGACACTCAAAGATAAAAACTCGCAGTAGCGAAATCTCAATGATGTAGATAATTTCTGTAAAAAAGTAAGATTAAGAATGTCTCGTAACTTCAGCCACAGGAATAACAAAATTCAACCTGCAAAGGAAACACTCAGTTACTCCAATGAATAAAAATTGTACTTAGCTTGCTTTTGTGGGAAGTCACGGTGTTCTGATAACGATGTGCCCTTGGCCCTCCTCTTTAGCGGATGACCTGGTTTGGCTTGAGTTTTCCCCATGCGCGTTGTTTCGATGATTCGAGCCCTTGAAGATCCGATGCTGCAGACGGGTTCGGTTTGTTTCTTGAAGTGCCGGAAACGCTCACTAACGATGTTTTCTTGAATGATTCTAATGAGAGACGAAGCTTGCGTTGCCGTAGGAAAAAGGACACGTCGGGTTTGTTTCTTGAAGTTATTCACTAAACGATGATACTAAGTTGCTTGAAGAATCTCTTGCTTTCATCGTCGTTGAAGAGTTCTTGTTGTTTTCTGAAGTTTCTCACTAAACGACGATACTAAGTTGCTTGAAGAATCTGTTGCTTTCGTCGTCATTGAAGAGTTCTTACATGATACTTCATTATTCTGGTTTTTCTTCGGAGAAGTTGTAGAGTTCTTCTGGTACGCTGCCACCACTTTTAGGGCTGTTGCCTTGTATAATAAGGCGCCCTATGAGGTAATGTTAGACTTGCGATAATCTTACGCTAAGTCGGTTGGTATTGCACTTCCATATTCAATGGAGTGTCTTGGGGTTTGTAGATCACTTACGAAGTCGGTATTATGAATCTGGAAAAGGCTCTT
>NC_087200.1:126372577-126442577 GCF_015104395.2 Macrobrachium nipponense
CAAGGTGTTATTTTGTTTACAATTGTTACGCAGGCGCGCAGGCGCGAATTTCTTTCTTATAGCACTAAAAGTATCAGTGACACATCTCTGAAAATTATTTCGTCATTTTGACATAATTTTTGCACCATTTTAAATTAGCCATTACATGGAGTATTATATGAAAAATGTGCGCAATTTCATGTAGAATACAAAAAAAAAATACTCATGACTGTAGCTTTTTATCAGTTTTGAAATATTTTCATATAAATAATGAAAAGTGCCAAAATTTCAACCTTGGTCAACTTTGACTCTACCGAAATGGTCGAAAAAAAACAATTGTAAGCAAATAAAACTCTTATATTTTAGTAATATTCAATCATTTACCTTCATTTGCAACAAATTGGAAGTCTCTAGACAAAAATATTTCGATTATGGTGAATTTATGAAAAAACTTTTCCTTACGTCCGTGCGGTAACTTCCGAAAAAATCATACGTGCGATTGTCGTAATGTTTGCACCATTTTAAATTAGCCATTACATAAAGTTTTATATATGGAAATGTGCGCAATTTCATGCGCAATACAACTAAAAACAACCCATGGTTGTAGCTTTTATCAGTTTTGAAATATTTTCATATAAATAACGATAAGTGCCACAATTTCAACTTCGGTCAACTTTGACTCTACCGAAATGGTCGAAAAACGCAATTGTAAGCTAAAACTCTTATATTCTAGTAATATTCAATCATTTACCTTCATTTTGCAATAAATTGGAGGTCTCTAGCACAATATTTCGATTTATGGTGAATTTATGAAAAAAAAACATTTTCCTTACGTCTGCGCGGTAACTCTTCCGAAAAAATCATACGTGCGATTGTCGTAATTTTTGCACCATTTTAAATTAGCCGTTACATAAAATGTGCGCAATTTCATGTAAAATACAACAAAAAATAATTGAAGGTTGTAGCTTTTCTCATTTTCGAAATATTTGCATATAAATCACCATAAATAGAAAAAAACCACGTTTGGTCAACTTTGACTCTACCAAAATGGTCGAAAAACGCAATTGTAAGCTAAAACTCTTACAGTCTAGTAATATTCAGTCATTTATCTTCATTTTGAAATAAATTTGAAGTCTCTAGCATAATATTTAGATTTATGGTGAATTTAAAAAAAAAACTTTCCTTCCCTCCGCGCGCGGACTCTCCTCCGCAAATCTCCGAAATGCGTACGTCGCATTCTCCTAATATTTGCTCCATTTCATGTTAGGCGTTTCATAGAGTTTTATATATGAAAATGTGTGCAATTTCATGTAGAATACAACAAAAAATTATTGAAGGTTGTAGCTTTTCTCATTTTTGAAATATTTGCATATAAAAATAAATATATAAAAAAATCGACATTCGGTCAACTTTAACTCGTCCGAAATGGTCGAAAACTGCAATTGTAAGCTAAAACTCTTACAATATAGTAATATTCAATCATTTATCTTTATTTTGAAACAAACTGGAAGTCTCTAGAAAAATATTTAGATTTATGGTGAATTTTTGAAAA
This sequence comes from Macrobrachium nipponense, assembly GCF_015104395.2. Taxonomy (NCBI): domain Eukaryota; kingdom Metazoa; phylum Arthropoda; class Malacostraca; order Decapoda; family Palaemonidae; genus Macrobrachium; species Macrobrachium nipponense. The sequence continues at coordinate 126,374,109 of NC_087200.1, forward strand.
AAACATTTTTTTACATCCGCGCGTTACAAATTCGTGCATCATTTTGTGATAATATTTTCTGTGTTGCTTTGATCGTTTTACAATGTGTTATATACCAAAATGATTGCAATTTAGTGTACAATACAACGAAAACAAAATTATTTTGTTAGCTTTAACCGTTTTGCTCACAGCGCGATTTGAATACAATTATATATGAAATTTTGTTTTCGTGCTATCATATATCGCATTATTTATATATGATAATGATATTTTTTCATCTGATGGTTGCCTACTAAACTTCAGGCAATGAAAAAAAAAGGAGCCAAAAACAAAACTCTTAATCTTGAAAACTAAGCACGCTATGATTTTTTTTTTAAAATATTTTTTCCGCTTCGGCACTCACTCGAGACCCCCTAGGCATACGGGAGACGATTTTTATTATAGCCCTTAGGCGTTTAAGGGTTAAACAAACATAAAAAGAGAATGACTGACTACAATCTTTGTCCCTAGCAAAAAACAGCAATGCTAATACAGGCAGTCCCCGGTTATCTGCGAGAGTTCCGTTCTTGGTGGGGTGCTGAGGAGCGAAAACCTCTATTAACCAAAACCCAGCGATTTTGGCGCCATATTTCGGTTAATGGCACCTGTTTGGTATGTTATGGTGCCATAATTCTACTATTGGCACCCTATGGTGCCAATAACTGAAACTCAGCTCGTTATGGTGCCATAAATTGCCTATTTTATGGTGTAAAACCGGATCGCCATTAACCGAGTCCAATAACTGGGGACTGCCTGTATAGGCCAATCGATAAGGACAAGAAGCAACCATATGGCAGCCCTAGTTCCCTGCACTAATCTTAGTCATGTTTCTTCTCCATAATGAAAGAAAACAAGGAAAAAGTGGAACAAAATACTATCAAAGGTACATGGCATAAAAAGAAGCTCTTAGGTTTATTGTATTTATTAATGCATATAATGGTGCTGAGAGTGTCTAGTTTTTAAACTTCCCCTGTATACAGTAATAACCCTCTTACGCTGACTGGACGTATTTTACGTCGACATTTTTTGTCTCCCGTGTGCCGACTGGACGTATTTTACGTCGACTTACAAAAGTTTTTTTTAAATTCGCGGAAAAATACTATAGGCCTACCAGCCTAAAACTTTTGAATCACGCGACCTTAGGGGGATACTGGGAGTTCACGGATCAAGGTGTTGTTTTGTTTATAATCGTTACGCAGGCGCGCAAGCGCGAATTTCTTTCTTGTCGCACTAAAAAGTATCTGTGACACATCTCGGAAATTATTTTGTCACTTGACATAATTTTTGTACCATTGTAAATTAGCCGTTACATGAAGTATTATATATGAAAATGTGCGCATTTTTATGTAGAATACAACAATAAAATAACTCATGATTGTAGCTTTTATCAGTTTTGAGATATTTTCATATAAATAACGATAAGGGCCAAAATTTCAACCTTCAGTCAACTTTGACTCTACCGAAATGGTCAAAAAACGCAATTGTAAGCTAAAACCCGTATATTCTAGTAATATTCAATTATTTACCTTCATTTTGCAACAAATTGGAAGTCTCTAGCACAATATTTCGATTTATGGTGAATTTATGGAAAAACTTTCTCCTTACGTCCGCGCAGTAACTCTTCCGAAAAAAATCATACATGCGATGTGGTAATGTTTGCACCATTTTAAAATTAGCCGTTATATAAAGTTTTAATGGAAATGTGCGCAATTTCATGCACAATACAACTAAAAACAAAAATAACCCATGGTTGTAGCTTTTCTCAGTTTTGAGATATTTTTATATAAATAACGATAATTGCCAAAATTTCAACCTTTGGTCAACTTTTGACTCTACCGAAATGGTCAAAAAACGCAATTGTAAGCTAAAACGCTTATATTCTAGTAATATTCAAGCATTTACCTTAATTTTGCAACAAATTGGAAGTCTCTAGCACAATATTTCGATTTATGGTGAATTTATGAAAAAAATAACCTTTTCTTTACGTCCGCGCGGTAACTCTTCCGAAAAAATCATACGTGCGATTATGGCAATGTTTGCACCCATTTTAAATTTGCCGTTACATAAAGTTTTATATATGAAAATGTGCGCAATTTCATGTAGAATACAACAAAAAATAATTGAAGGTTGTAGCTTTTCTCATTTTTGAAATATTTGCATATAAATCACGATAAAATAGAAAAAAAAAACCACGTTTTCTGGATCAACTTTGACTCTACCGAAATGGTCGAAAAAACCGCAATTGTAAGCTAAAACTCTTATAGTCTTAAGTAATATTCAGTCATTTATCTTCATCTTGAAACAAATTCAAAGTCTCTAGCAAAATATGATATTGTTATGATACAATATAGTTTCATACATACTTACCTGGCAGATATATACTTAGCTAAGACTCCGTCGTCCCGACAGAAATTCAAATTTCGCGCCACCTCGCTACAGGTAGGTCAGGTGATCTACCGGCCTGCCCTGGGCGGCAGGACTAGGAACCATTCCTGTTTTCTATCATATTTTCTCTCTTCCACCTGTCTCCTGCGGGGAGGCTGGGTGGGCCATAATCGTATATATCTGCCAGGTAAGTATGTATGAAACTTTATTGTATCATAACAATATCATTTTCATACAATCAACTTACCTGTCAGATATATACTTAGCTGATTGGCACCCTTTGGTGAAGGGTAAGAGACAGCTACTTCTTGGACAATAGACAGGTAAACAACATATGTTGTAGGTATAAATAAAACCTTGGTTCCTACCTGATAGGTGGTAGACTTCGTGTGGGTGTTTGCCAGTAGTCTGCATCCACCTTCAAGAACTTTAAGCGAGATATATGATCTATGGCCAAGAGTTCTTGTGGGTCCGCCGATGGGGTCTTATCCGCTTACTCGGCAGAGCCTGAAAGGACTTTGTCAATGGGTGCTGATCCAATTATATGACAATACACCTTATGAAGGAGCATACAACCAATCCCGACCACCTGATCCTAACCACATGTTAGAAAAGGGATTTTGACGTAAGGAAAAATCTATTTCTGGGCGATTGGTTCGTGTCGCCCAGCGAAATATCCTTTTATCCATTATTTCTAAGGTAAATGAACTAACAAATACCAGGAGAATAACAAAAAAATAAAGAAAAAGGTCAGTATAACTGACTCGCTCACCCTCCAAGAGGGCGTCGGTATGAACACTAGGGCAAGTGAGACCACTACCACGAACCTCTTGCCAATAGAAATCTCCCACCCCCCCCCCCAAAAACCCCCACAAGAGGGGAGCGACAAAACCCCCACAAGAGGGAGCCGACCCACAGAAACTGGCAGCAACTACTACTACTCCAACCCACGCTATGGACTGCTGCGCCTCTGGTGGCCATCCGGAAGTTAGCAGGCAATCTTAAGCGCAGGGATGGGCAGGGTGGGATTTCGCTGGGCGACACGAACCAATCGCCCAGGAAATAGATTTTTCCTTACGTCAAAATCCCTCTTTTCTGGGCTCAGTTCGTGTCGCTGCGAGAAATCGTACCAGAGAATTAGCACAAGATTGAAATAAAGGTCTCAATAAAACTTAAAATAAAATAAATTATTATAATTGCAAGAAAATATATACACATACATAATTGTTTATACAATTTGGAAAGAAACAATACTTAAGATTAGCTTAGAGTTAACATATATGTACAGGGCTTACATGGAATATATATGTTGAACTTAACACATGTGTATAATTATCATAGACAACAATAATTAAAGCAATTATAATAAATAGTATGATTCTGAACAAACTTAAAATAAAATATGGTAAATAAATTTATAGATCTTAATAGACAAATCCATAACCATTGTAAATGGAGATGTGTCACCCTAGCATAAAAATAAGGGGACCACATCATAGAAATCAATATATACAATCATTGTGGGTGACCCTAGCAAAAAAATAAGGGACACCCACTATACCATCACAAGAGCAGCTAAGACTCAAGGTAGACGTAGTGAACATGGTAGGTATAGACAACTGTTGGCTGAGATAGGTAGAAAGGAGATCTGGATCTTCAACTGAAGATTAAGCAGAGTCGGGGGGGCGGGGGAAACTATGTTACCCGCCGCAACTGCTGAAAATTTCAGAGATTCCAAGGACTTCAAGTAGTGACGCTTAAATACTGTCGGCGATTTCCATCCAGTATACTTTTTCAAATCATCAAAATTCATGTGTTGGAAATAGTTAATTGAGGTGGCAACTGCCCTGACATCATGGACTTTATGGAAGGATTCAGGTTGGCTTGTTTAAATCTGTTGCCTGATACCTTTAATTGATAAAGTACCACCTTTTTCTCTTCTAAAGAGAGGACCCGAAGAGGATGAGGATGTCCTGGACAGAAAGGCTCGTAAGGTCGTTACTGGACAAAGAGAAACATCTTGAGGAAGGGGTATAACCTTCCACGGTTCCCACCTCAACAAAGGATCCTCATTTTTTGCTAAAAAGCTGCGATCCGGAGAAAGTAGAACTTCCCCTGAGGGAAGAAATTCTATATGATTCGGATCTCTGGATAACGCCGACAGTTCTGAAATTCTAGCTCCTGAAGCCAAGCTTAATAAAAATAGAGTTTTCTTAAGAGCATTATAAATGAACATGTCGTATTATCGTATCTGAAACCAAGCTTTAGAACATCATTTTAAGAACCATGACACTGATGTAGGCCTTACTGAAGGTCTAAGTCTAGCACAAGCCTTGGGAATAGACGAGAAGCAAGAATCTGTCAAGTCTATGTTGAAACCAAGTTGAAAAATCTTCTTCAAGGCTGACTTGTTTGTCGTAATGGTGCTAGATGCTAAGCCTTTTTCGAATAAGGATCTGAAGAAGGATATAGCTGAATTGATTGTCATGATTTAACTTAAATTAAAATGAAAGTAGGGAAATAAAACAGTAGGAGAAAAAACCCAGGAGTGTACGACTAACCCGAGAGAAAGTCTACCACTCAAAGCTAGCCGGGGCCGATACTAAGAGCTGTGGCTAGGGTCTGGATAGAAGCGAAAATGCCTACGCAAGGTAAAGAAAGACATGCATGCATGACATAAACCAATGCAGGCTGGATCCCCTAACATAATATAGATAAACAGGAATAGAGCGTAAAATAAAAGGGAAGGTTCTAGGTATGGGAGACCAAGAACGAACCCGCCACGAGGCAGAACAATGCCGCCATGCTTCCGGCCGCGAGCCAGCATTTATACCTAAAAAACGGCAAATACTGACTCAAGGCTCGGGGAAAAAACTAAGTAGGAACCTTATGGAACTACTTAACTTAGCTGATGCGATGGCTGAACGCTCCATTACTAGACAAAATCCTCAAAAGGGGGGCACGAAAACACAGAGACAAAAAATTACGTCTGTACAGGTCCGTGCTAACGAAAAGGATGTCCACCAGAGGCGCAGCAGTCCATAGCGTGGGTTGGAGTAGTAGTAGTTGCTGCCCCGTTCTGTGGGTCGGCTCCCCACTCTTGGTGTTTTGTCGTGGGAGATTTCTATTGGCAAGAGGTTCGTGGTAGTGGTCTCACTCGCCTAGTGTTCATACCGACGCCCTCTTGGAGGGTGAGCGAGTCAGTTATACTGACCTTTTTCTTTATTTTGTTTATTCTCTGGTATTTGTTAGTTCATTTACCTTAGAAAAAATGGATTAAAGGATATTTCGCGCAGCGACACGAACTGAGCCCAGAAATAAAGATTGTTCCGAGTTATCCCCCAAACTCTTCACAACAACCATAACTCAAAAGCACATACGCACACATACATAAATTTCAAAAAAAAAAATTTATACTCATCTAATAAGATATCACAAGAGTTTCTTACTGAACAACAGTGACTGGCCGCCAGTGCGACACCAAGCCCTTTTTGTTAGAAGAGACTCTAGAAATATCTAAAAAGAAGGTAAGTATATACTTAAGGATTGGTGTTGGCTCCCATACCCAGGATCGTATCCGCCGACACGAAAGGTCCAGAGAAAAACATTTCTAATAGGTCACACGAACGTCTCTCAAGTAATGAGATGCAAATAAAACTGAGTTGCATCTCACCAAAATGTCGTCTCTAAGATGTTTTTAAGTGACATATTCTTTTGAAACGAGAGAGACGTCGCTACTGCTCTCACTTCATAAGCTTTCACTCTCAACAGTCGAAACTCTTCGTCAGGACAGATCTTAAGCGCGTCTGTAATGACGTTTCTCACAAAGAATGCAAGAGCATTCTTGGACATCAGTCTTGTGGGTCTTTTACCGCGCACCAAAGACCTTGTCTAGAGCCCCCATCTGTGTTTTCTCTGAAGGTAGAACTTTAGAGCTCTTACAGGACATAGAGACCTCTCTGCTTTTCTGCCTACGAGACTCGATAAGCCTTTAACCTCGAAGGACTTAGGCCAGGGATTCGTGGGATTCTCGTTTTTAGCTAAAAAACAGGGTTTTAAACGAGCAAATAGCTGAGTCTCCCTTGAATCCTACTCTATCCTCCAGAGCATGTAATTCACTAATTCTATTTGCCGTAGCTAAAGATAAAAGGAATAAGCATTTCCTAGTGATGTCTCGAAACGACGCCAGATGAGGAGGTTCGAACCTTTCAGATGACAGGAACTTGAGTACTACATCTAGGTTCCAGTTAGGGGAACCGGTTCCTTAGACTTCGTAGTCTCAAAGGATCGTATGAGATCGTGGAGATCCTTGTTATCTGCCAGATCTAATCCTCTATTCCTGAAGACTGTTCTCTCAGGAAACAGCAGGAAATCAGCAATTTCCGCTACAGAGGTAGTGGAGGAGGACAACTTCTTAGATCTGCACCACCTTCTAAAAACCTCCCACTTGGACTGATATACTTGTCTAGTGGAGGTTCTGCGGGCTCTCGCGATCGCGCTTGCCACTTTACGAGAACAAAACCCTCTCGCTCTGACGAGTCTTTCGATAGTCGAAAGGCAGTCAGAGCGAGAGCGGGGAGGTTTTGATGATACCTTCTGGGAAGTGTGTTGGTTGTTTGAGAAGATCCATCCTTCTTGGGAGGGATCTGGGAAAATCTACCATCCACTCCACCACTCCGTGAAACCATTCTTGTGCCAGCCAAAAGGGGGCTATCAATGTCATCCTCATCCCTTTGAAGCCACAAATTTTTTCAGAACTAGTCCCATGATTTTGAAAGGAGGAAAAGCATAGACGTCTACGTGAGACCAGTCTAGTAGGAAGGCGTCGACTATCAGAGCTCTGGGGTCTTCCACGACCGAGCAAAAGACTCCCAGCCTTTTGGAGAGGAACGTGGCGAAGAGATCCACATGAGGAGTCCCCCAAAGAGACCAGAGATCTTGACACACATCTTTGTGTAGGGTCCACTCTGTGTGAAGGACCTGGTTCCTCCTGCTGAGCCTGTCCGCCCTTACATTCCTTTCTCCCTGAACGAACCTTGTAAGCAGGGAGATGTTCCTCTGGGACGTCCAAAGCAGAAGATCTCTTGCAAGTTCGTAGAGGAACAAGGAGTGAGTCCTCCTTGTTTCCGAATGTAGGCAAGTGCTGTGGTGTTGTCCACATTTACTTGAACTACTTTGTTTGAAACAAGAGGTTCTAGACTCTTCAGAGCCAGGTGTACGGCGAAGAGCTCTTTGCAGTTTATGTGCCAAGACACCTGCGCTGCTTCCCAGGTGCCTGACACTTCCTTCGAGCCTAATGTTGCTCCCCAACTCCCCGAACTCTCGAGTCGGAGTACAACTCTAGGCTTGGGTTCTGGATTCTCAGGGAGATTCCTTTGTTCTCCTTCAGAGGGGGCAACCACCATTCCAAGTGCGGTCTCATCTCCACTGGAATGGGAAAGGCGTCTGAAAGATGTCCGATCTTCCAACTCCAAGACCTCTTGAGGAAGAATTGAAGTGGACGTAATGAAGTCTTCCTAGTGGGAAGAACTGTTCGAGCGTGGAAAGGGTCCCTAGAAGGCTCAGCCATTCCCTCGCCGAAGTCTGTTCCTTCCCTAAGAAGAGAGAGACTTTCTGCAAGCCTTTTGCGATTCTCTCTTGCGAAGGAAATACTCGAAAACCCCGAGAATCCATCTGAATCCCCAGATAGACTAAGTTCTGTCTGGGGGTCAGCTGTGACTTCTCGAGGTTTACGAGTAATCCCAACGATCTGATCAGGTTTAGTGTCAACGTAAGGTCCTCCAAACACTGTCTCTCTGATCTGGCCCTGATGAGCCAGTCGTCCAGATACAGAGAGATATTTACACCTTTGAGGTGAAGAAACCTCGCCACATTCTTCATCAGGCTTGTTGAAGACCTGAGGAGCTGTGGAAAGGCCGAAACACAAGGCTCTGAACTGAAAGATCCTTCCCCCCCCCGTCATGAAACGGAGTACTTCTTCGATGAAGGGTGGATCGGGACGTGAAAATAGGCGAGGCCCTCCTGGAGATCCAGAGACACCATCCAATCTCCTTGTCGCATAGCCGCAAGGACCTGAGGCCGAAGTCTCCATAGAGAACGTCTCCTTCTGAACAAATTTGTTCAGAGCACTGACGTCTAGTACCGGTCTCCAGCCTCCCAAGGCCTTCGCAACCAGAAAAAGGCGATTGTAAAACCCCGGGGAGTTTTGATCCAGTACTAGTTCTATCGCTCTCTTGTCCCACATCTGATCCACCATCAGTCAAAGAGTATCCCTCAGCACAGGATCCTTGTACTTGGCTGACAGTTCCCGCAGAGTTGAAGTCAGGGGAGGACTGTCCAGGAAAGGGATAAGATATCCTTTCCTTATCACAGACATTGATGAAGCGTCTGTGTTGATACCTGCCCAGGACTCCACAAATCCAGGAGCCTGGCACCTACTGGTGTTTGGAGGAGAGAAGCATCACTTTCCCTTCTTAAAGGGACGGAAGGCAGACCTACCTCTCTTCTCAGGAGCCTTCCTTCTTGAGGGTGCGCTGGGGTAGGGCCACCTCGAAAGGGCTTGAACCGACGTACTCGGTCCGGTTCTTTTCCACCGCAGTCGCAGGTTTCTTCTTCCTGTTGATGACTGGGTAAGAAGGTCTTGAGTCGCCTTCTCAGTTAATGAACGAGAAATGTCTTTCACTAACTGAGAAGGAAACAAAAAGTCCGATAATGGAGAGTACAATAGTGCTGCCCTTTGAGAGTGGGAGACTGCTTTAGTCAAAAAAGCACTGAAGACTGTCCTCTTCTTAAGAAGTCCCGCTCCAAATAAGAGGAGATCTCAAACGAACCATCCTGTACCGCTTTGTCAATACATGACAGAATACACAGGAGAACTTCTGGGTCGAGTCCTTCTGAATCAGGGGCCTTCTTGGACATCACCCAAGGGACCAATCTAAGAAGTTGAAAAACTTCTAATACATGGAAGAGTCCCTTGAGGAGATGATCCAGTTCTGAAATGCCCCAAGTCACACGGGCAGGCAGAGTTCCAATCCGTTGCCTTCGTGACAGATCGACTAAAGTCAAAAAGTCCGCTTCTGCCGAAGACGGAAGAGAAATACCATATTCTCTCCCGTCTGATACCAAATGCCCCGTTTGCCAGCGAGTCTCGCTGGGGATGCAGAAGACCGTTCTGACCAACTCCTTCTTCGAATCCATCCACGAATTCAAAGACTGAAGAGCCCCCTTCATAGAAATGGTGGGCTTCATTCTTAGAAAAGATGAAGACTTCTTCGCCTTTGCGCTCGAGAACAGAGAGCGCGGAGAAGGAGGAGCGGCAGGGGTTAAATCGTCTCCGTATTCTTCAAGAAGCAGGGCTGTCAATACTTTGTAGTTTGATAGTCCTTCTCTTCCACGATACTCGTCTTCCGAGTTTTCCTCCAACTCGGGGTCTAGAGGAGACTCCGTAGACAAATCAGGACGTCTTTCCTCTGGGGGAGACAAACTCCTGATAGGAGAGGGACTAAGGGAATGATAATCCCTCCTTTTCAAAGTTTGAGCTTTGTGAGAAGCTTCCCTCTTGGGTGGCGCCAAAAGCCTAGGCTTCTCCCCATAAAAGGATGACGCCTCTCGTCCGCCGAGCGTCCTGGCTGACGCCTCGCGCTTGGCTGACTCCTGACGTCTGGAGACGCCTCGCGCCTGGAAGACGTCTCGCTCTCAACAGGCATCCTGGCTGGCGCCAAAACTTTGGCTCGCGCCTCGCGCTTACATGACGCTCTGTATGACGCCTCACGCCTGTAAGATGCCTCACGTCTATCTGACGTCACGTCTCTGACATAAGGCTCTCTCGATCTCCGATTCTAGAAAGCGAAACTTCTTCAGCATGTTTGGAAGCTTCCTTCTTGGTTGGCGCCAAAAGCCTAGGCTTCTCCTCATAAAAGGATGACCGCCCTCTCGTCCGCCGAGCGTCCTGGCTGACGCCTCGCGCTTGGCTGACTCCTGACGTCTGGATGACGCCTCGCGCCTGGAAGACGTCTCGCTCTCAACAGGCGTCCTGGCTGGCGCCAAAACTTTGGCTCGCGCCTCGCGCTTACATGACGCTCTGTATGACGCCTCGCGCCTGTAAGACGCCTCACGTCTATCTGGCGTCACGTCTCTGACATAAGGCTCTCTCGATCTCGATCTAGAAAGCGAAACTTCTTCAGCATGTTTGGAAGACGAAGCTTCATGTCTGCAAGACGCCTCGCGTTTGGCAGGAGAGAGAGGACGAGACTTTTTTGATCGGAAGCAAAACGTCCTTCTTACGAGGCAGATCTCTCGCCAAAACTCCCACCAATGAGGCTAGCTGTTCTTGTACAGCAAGGAGAATTTTCCTTGAAGCTTCTCCCACGTCATCTTCAATCGGGGGAGAAGTCGAAGGCAAGCGGTCCGCTACGTCCATGTAGGGAGACGTTGACGCAACCTTCGCCTTTTGATAGAAGAGGGAGCTTCATCTGAGAAGCGCTCCGGGTTTGAATCCAACTCAGGTTTCTCAAATGCCGTTTCAGTGGCCTAGAAAGGTCCGAATCCTTCCACCTCGTTTAGGTGAAGGAGAGGGAGAGGAAGAGAAACACTCTCGCAGGACACTTTTTCTATAGCGGCCCTGAGAGGCCTGAATCAAAAACAAGAGCCTGCTTGAAGGAACGTCTGACCGTTGGGGATTCCCCACGACCTCCTTAAGGCTTTCGACTTTCCTTCTCCTCTGGGCATGGGAGCTTGGAAGAGGTCTAGGCCTGGGAGCGTCGCAGGGACGATCAAACGCCCCCTCCACAACACTGGGAGCACTCACTTCACTGAACATTTCACTTTCACTATCCTTACCTTGTAAGACCGCCATTTTGGACTTCATCTTATGGATAGTAGCCTTCAGATCGGCGATTTCAGAGGCCGATTCTGAAAGTAAAGCTTGTGAAGTCGACATAGAGGGAGAATCAAATAGCAAGTCCAAATTCAGTCCACAGTAGCGAATGCCAAAAACCACGATCCAGATACGTCACCAAAAGCCAAGAAACGATGATCAAAAGGTTGAAATAAGAATCTAAGTCAGGAGGTAATAACAACAATGTTGATACCACCGGCGACAGAGAAAATATGATAGAAAACGGGAATGGTTCCTAGTCCTACCGCCCAGGGCCGGCCGGTAGATCACCTGACCTACCTGTAGCGAGTGGCGCGAAATTTGAATTTCTGTCGGGACGACGGATTTTTAGCTAAGTATATATCTGACAGGTAAGTTGATTGTATGAAAATTTAGATTTATAGTGAATTTAAAAAAAAAATCTTTCCTTCCCGCGCACGCGGATTCTCCGCCACAAATCTCCGAAATACATACGTCCCATTCTCGGAATATTTGCTCCGTTTCATATTAGGCATTTCATAGAGTTTTATATATGAAAATGTGCGCAATTTTATGTAGAATAAAACGAAAAATATTTGAAGTTTTGAAATAATTGCATATAAAAAATATATATATATAAAAAAATTCGACATTCGGTCAACTTTAACTCGTCAGATATGGTCAAAAACTGCAATTGTAAGCTAATACTCTTACAGTATAGTAATATTCAATCATTTGTCTTCATTTTGAAAGAAATTGGAAGTCTCTAGGACAATATTTAGATTTATGGTGAATTTTTGAAAAAAATATTTGTTTACGTCCGCGCTTTACGAATTCATGCATATTTCGTGATAATATTTTCTCTCTGTTGCTTTTATCGTTTTACGAGTGTTATATACCAAAATGATCGCAATTTAGTGTAAATTACAACGAAAAAAAAGTAACTTGTTACCTTTAACCGTTTTGCGCACAGCGCGATTTGAATACAATTATATACGAAATTTCGTTTTTGCGCTATCATATATCGCATTATTTATATATGATAATGATAATTTTTTTTTCATTTCTGATGTTGCATACTAAACTTCAGGCAATGACAAAAAAGGAGCCAAAAATGAACTCTTGAAAACTAAGCGCGCTGTGATTTTTTGAAAAAAATATTTTTTCCGCTTCCGTGCTCACTCCGAAACCCCTCCGGCACACGGGAGACAACTTTTTTTTTTTACCGCTCCGGCATAAGAGGGTTAAGGTTATGGTGTTGTTGTTACATGCATTGTAAGCTGTTATCCTTGGTACTTGCCATCCCACACTTTTTTGAGTCTGTATTATGTCATTTTGGTACTTATGTGATAACCATATATATTAAAATGACAAATTTTTTATCAATTTGCATTTTTCATAGCTAACAAACCTGAGATCTTAACAATAGGAAAATCTTCTAGTGCCACCTGGAAACCAGTTAAAAAAACAATCAAAGATTGTAGTGAAAGGAATCTGTGGGATCTGGCAACTCATGCGTATACAAGGTGAAAGCTTATCACCAACCTGGCTTGGAACCTCGTGACGCATCAGTCTTTCTTCCAACCCAGGATATGAGACAGGTGGCTAGAGGGTGGGTTAGTTATCATTAAGACCTCAGGTTTGGTAGACTATGAAAATAAAAAACAAATTGATTAAAAAAATTTGTCATTTGTTCATACGCGGAACAAACCTTTGGTCTTAACAATAGGATAGACTTATACTTGGAGGGAGGTACAAGTACCCTGAACGGCTGGGGGTTCAGCCCAGCTGACTACCCTTCCTAGAAAATCAAGTTCTCAAGCAGGGGGTCTAAGCCCGTGAGAGAATAGATAAGCAAGTATGTAAAAACTCAGCCTGCTGGGATTAAACACTAAGAGCCTTTTCCAGATTCATTGCATTCATGGAACGAAACACGTCTATGGCCGTGTTCACCTTCGACCTCTAAATCAGAGCCTTCTCTCCATGCAACGAACTTGAACAGGCTTAGTAGATGAACGAACCGGCCTGAGACTCTGATGCAAGGGAAGATTGACATGGGCTGGGAACGCATCCACGTACTTGAAGGGGAGAGTCACGTCTGTGCTGGAAAGATGGAGAAACACCTCTCTCACTCACAGAAGAGGCCACAAAGTCTGGAATCCTCCAAAGTCCGACTCGAGAACAAGGGGGAGAAGGAGGAGAGGGAGATGCGTTGACAACAGACTGCGATGACATCATGGACAAGGCTAGGAGTGACGTCACAGCAACAGGCGGAGGAAGAGACATCACTGGATCTGACATCACAGGCAGAGAAGTGCTGAGAGTTACATTACAGCATTTGTACTGGTAGCCTGAGTCAAAGGCCTCCCTGACAGTGAAAAGGTCTTCTATTGTCTCCTACAGCAACCTGGGGGCCTCCCCAGGACACATACACATGAAGAATAGTGAAGAGTTTACCAGGAAAATCCATTGCTGAAGGAAGCAAGAGAGAGACTTCCCCTCACTTGAACGCAGTGCCAAACAAAACTATGTTGTCTTAAGAAGCCATGATCATAGGCCCATCTGTGATGTCACACAGCAGACTACTCTTACAGAAGGAGACAATATCCACACATCAGAAGAATGTCCTTAAAGTTAGTATCCCGCATGACAATGCAGTATCGTCAGCTAGCAAAGAAGGGACTCCAATTATAGCAAGTAACACACTGCCACAGGACTGACTGGGTTTCAACTCTCTTCACCAGCACCAATGAGCAATACCAAAATAGGGAAGTGCCATCTTTGTCAGAGGGAATTGAAGCAGAGGGGCTCCCAAGTTCTGAGCGGAACGCCTTTGTTGCCAGACTTCAAGGCGAGAAGCAGGGCTGACAACTGAAGAGCCTGTAAAGAAACAAATAACATGCTTTCTCCCTCAGGAAAAAAAATATCATCTATCCTGTGAGCAAAAAGAATCATATTCATCTGTAAGGATAAAGGAAAGGGAGTAAGCCGAATGACTCACGTCCCTCCCCCACCAAAATGGCGGGAAAGAGAAAAGATGGCAATCAAGACTGGTCCTGCAAGCAGACAGGACCAATGCCATTGGAGATTGTCCGCCATTAAGATTCATGTTGAAGTGTAGGAAAACTCCTATGCTAGGAAGCCCAATCCTAACATAAAAACCTTGTCTGCAACTTAACCCCAAATGTCTCAGACATCCAGAAACACACAAAATCTGAAAGACAAACATTACCACGTTCCTAGAAAATGTGTAACTAGTATAAGTAAAATCAAAGATAATAAACAATGTCATAATACAAATGTTTTCTTTTTTCAAAATATCTTCAGTATGTCTAAAGACAAAATAAAGCTGGCCCCCTCTCTACCTGAAAGGGCAATATCCCCTTGGGAGATGGACCAGCATCACAAATAAAACAACTGATAACAAAGCAGAAAAAGCATGAAGCACATCAACTGTAATTTGCACCAGTCCCCAAGGAACGAGAACACGGGAATCCTTGCAGGCTATCTAAAAACATTGATGCTCACGGGACTTTGCTGCTGGCTCGTAGATAATGTGTATGTATTGTAATAGGAGAGAAAAGTATATTTCTCACTTCCACCTAAAAAAAAGTCATAGTGTCATTTTGCGACAATTATTCGCTCAATGCCACTCACAGGCCAGTACATACGGTGAACAAATGTGTAAAATAGCCCACCTAAAATATTTTGTTTTGCAATAATACTTCAGGACATGTTTATTTAGACATTAAAGACTTCAAATCCACCAATACTAAAAATCGGTAATTGCTTGAAAATCGGCCGACGCCCACCCCTTAACAATTTTAACTTAATCTAGTGGTATGAAAAATCCCACACAGTCTGTCGTAGTGACGTCATCACTTGCGAATCATGTTCCTATACCCTGTCCTCAATGCACAGCTGCTAATCTGATGACGAGTTAGTGACAATAAATAACAACTCTCTCCAAGAAGGCCAATATGATGAAATGTATTTTATAGTCTTACTTATCGTTAAAATTCACAAGTTGAATTATAGTTATTTTGATAATGTATATTTTTGCATTTTATGGAATGTTTTTGTTGACAATAAAATATCTTAGTGAACAAATGGTCTTAATTATCCCACTATCTTATTATATCTTGTATTTACTGAACAGTATAGTAATAGTATAAATAATAAACTATAATGAATAAATAGTAACTTTAATGAAAAAAAACCATGGTAAAATGAAAAAAAAAATATTTTTGCTGCGGAAGGGGTTTTTGATTATGCTCCTGAGACCATAGTTCCAAAATCCAAAAAAATCCAAAAACTGAAACACATCTGGCCCCAAGAATTTTGGATAAAAGATTGTCAACCATACAAATAAATAAATATTATATATATATATATATATATATATATATATATATATATATATATATTTCTTATTTCCATTTTAACCCTTAAACGCCGAAGCGGTAAAATAAAAAATTGTCTCCCGTGTGCCGGATGGTGTTTCTGATTGCACGGAAGCGGAAAAATTTTTTTTTTCAAAAATCACAGCACACTTAGTTTTCAAGATAAGAGTTCCTTTTTGGCTCCTTTTTTTTGTCATTGGCTGAAGTTTAGTATGCAACCATCAGAAATGAAAAAAATTATCACTATCATATATAAATAATGCGATATATGATAGTGCAAAAACGAAATTTCATATATAATTGTATTCAAATCACGCTGTGCGCAAAAAGGTTGAAGGTAACAAGTTACATATTTTTTGTAATGTACACTAAATTGCGACCATTTTGGTATATAAACACATTGTAAAACGATAAAAGCAACACAGAGAAAACATTATCACAAAATAATGCATGAATTCATAACGCGCGGACGTAAACAAATATTTTTTTTTCAAAAATTCACCATAAATCTAAATATGTCCTAAAGACTTCCAATTTCATTCAAAATGAAGAAAAATGATTGAATATTACTATACTGTAAGATTATTAGCTTACAATTGCAGTTTTCGACCATATCTGACGAGTTAAAGTTGACCAAATGTCAAATTTTTTTATAATTTTTTTTATATGCAATTATTTTGGAAATTAGAAAAGCTACAACCTTCAAATATTTTTCATTTTATTCTACATGAAATTGCGCACATTTTCATATATAAAACTCTATGAAATGCCTAATATTGAAACGGAGCAAATATTCCGAGAATGGGACGTACACATTTCGGAGATTTGTGGCAGAGAATCCGCGCAGTGGAGGGAAGGAAAGTTTTTTTTTTTTAAATTCACCATAAATCTAAATATTGTGCTAGAGACTTCGAATTTGCTTCAAGATGAATATAAATGGCTGAATATTACTAGAATGTAAGATTTTTAGCTTACAATTGCGTTTTTCGACCATTTCGGTAGAGTTAAAGTTGACCAAACATGGTTTTTTTTTTTTCTATTTATCGTGATTTATATGCAAATATTTCAAAAATGAGAAAGCTACAACCTTCAATTATTTTTGTTGCATTCTACATGAAATTGCGCACATTTTCATATGTAAAACTTTATGTAACGGAATAATTTAACCCTTAAACGCCGAAGCGGTAAAAAAAAAAGTCTCCCGTGTGCCGGAGACGTTTCAGAGTGAGTGCGGAAGCGGAAAAAATATTTTTTCCAAAAAATCACAGCGCGCTTAGTTTTTCAAGATTAAGAATTAATTTTTGGCTCCTTTTTTTATCATTGCCTGAAGTTTAGTATGCAACCATCAGAAATGAAAAAATTATTATTATCATATATAAATAATGCGATATATGATAGCGCAAAAACTAAATTTCATATATAATTGTATTTAAATCGCGCTGTGCGCAAAACGGTTAAAGGTAACAAGTTATTTTTTTTTTTCGTTGTAATGTACACTAAATTGCGATCATTTTGGTGGTATAACACATTGTAAAACGATAAAAGCAACAACAGAGAAAATATTATCACAAAATAATGCATGAATTCGTAACGCGCGGACGTAAACAAATATTTTTTTCAAAAATTCACCATAAATCTAAATATTGTCCTAGAGACTTCCAATTTCTTTCAAAATGAAGACAAATGATTGAATATTACTATACTGTAAGAATATTAGCTTACAAATGCAGTTTTCGACCATATCTGACGAGTTAAAGTTGACCAAATGTCGAATTTTTTTATATATATTTTTTTTTATATGCAATTATTTCGAAAATAAGAAAAGCTACAACTTTTAAATATTTTTCGTTTTATTACTAAATGAAATTGCGCACATTTTCATATATAAAAACTCAATGAAATGCCTAATATGAAATGGAGATTTGTGGCGGAGAATCCGCGCGCGGAGGGAAGGAAAGTTTTTTTTTTAAATTCACCATAAATTTAAATATTGTGCTAGAGACTTCAAATTTGTTTCACGATGAAGATAAATGACTGAATATTACTAGACTGTAAGAGTTTTAGCTTACAATTGCGTTTTTTGACCATTTCGGTAGAGTCAAATTTGACCGAACATGGTTTTTTTTTCTATTTATCGTTGATTTATATGCAAATATTTCAAAAAATGAGAAAAGCTACAACCTTCAACTATTTATTGTTGTATTATACATGAAATTGCGCACATTTTCATATATAAAACTTTATGTAACGGCTAATTTAAAATGGTGCAAACATTACCACAATCGCACGTATGATTTTTTCGGAAGAGTTACCGCGCGGACGTAAAGAAAATGTTATTTTTTCATAAATTCACCATAAATCGAAATATTGTGCTAGAGACTTCCAATTTGTTGCAAAATTAAGGTAAATGCTTGAATATTACTAGAATATAAACGTTTAAGCTTACCAATTGCGTTTTTCGACCATTTCGGTAGAGTCAAAGTTGACCAAAGGTTGAAAATTTGTCACTTATCATTTTTATATGATATAATGTTAAGACCTCAGGCTTGTAGCTATGAAAAATACAAATTGTCTTAGAAAATTTGTCATTTGTTCATACAAGAAGAAACCTACGATCTTAACAATAGGACCATGCCCAGGTAGAGAATCCTTTGACTGGGTACGAGGTTCGACTTTTCCTGGTTGACTAATATGCCCAGTTCCAGACAGAACCGAAGTAGATGATTCCTGTCCTGCAGCAGCTTTTCCCTGGAAACTGCCAAGACCAACCAATCATCGAGGTACCTCAGCAAACGGATCCCGAGCATGGGCCCAACTTAACATGAGAGAGAAGACCTTGTGAACACTTGTGTAGGCTCCTCTAAACATAGGACTTTGAACTCGAAGACCTTGTCCCCAAGAGAGAAGCGAAAGAACTTCCTGGACGTCGGATGAACAGGGATTTGGAAGTATGCATCCCTTAAGTCTATCGACAGCATGAAGTCACCTTCCCTCACGGCTGCCAATACCAAACACGGGTCTCCATCTTAACTGTGTCTTCCCGATGAAGTGATTCAAGGTGGATAAGTCAATCGCAGGTCTCCATCCTTGGGCACCAAGAAGATGTGACTGTAAAATCCCGAAGATGGACGCACCACTTCTTCTATCGCATCCTTGTCCAGCATCTTCTGCACTTCCTCCCAAAGAGCAAGAACTTCAGAGAATCTGGAGGATATGCCTTCCTTAGCTGCGGCTTGTTCGACAGAGGAGGAGAGAAGTCGAATGGCAGTAAGTACCCCATCCGAAGGACATCTACCACCCACTTCTCCGCCCCATAACTCTGCCACTTAGCCCAATGGCCTGCCAGGCAACCCCCCCCCCCCCCCCACCCGTGGCGCAGGAGAGGGAGAGGTGCCTAACCTACCAACAGCCCCCTTTACCTCTGCCCCTTGGGCCCTTTCTTGGCTTAAAGGAATGAGAGTGGAAGGGACGTTGATCCTCTGACCTAGAATACGACGATCTTCTTGACTGTTGCTGGACAGGGGGAGGAGGAGGAGCTGGACGTCTCTGAGGATGAGACTCCGACTTAGACATGGCCTGGTGCACCAGTCTGTCTTTAGTGTCAGCCCGGCACCAGTCTATCGCATTCTCAAGCTCAGTCCTAGGAAATAAATATTGGGACTCCGACAGATCTCCTTTCCTCAATGCCAGCAAGGACTCCGTGTCAACTGATCTCTCCATCCTAGACAAAGCCGCGTTTCTTCTAATCAAAGAAGGTAGCCCATAAATTAACACTGAGGTGAGCCATATACGAAAACGCCTTGCCTCCGGACTGCAACAGACTGGCAAGCGAGGATGCACTCACCAACCCTTCTGGGGACCTGTCAGAAGCTATCTTGGCAATGACCACAGACCAGAAGTCCAGCAAGGAAACCGTCTGCAACATAGAGGCTGCCGTAAATTCCAATGCTGAGGCATCTTGCGGGGACAAGGACGGAGCTACCGACCTCACCTGCTCCAAAGTCAATCCAGGATTCAGGCGAATGACGTCTGGGTTAAGATGGTGCAACATAAAAAATGCAGAGTTCGTAGCATAGTACTTCCTATGTCTTGTGAGAGGCGGGGGTAGTAGCTTGGCAGAGCCCCCTAGAGCGAAGCGAACCGTCCCAGTCCGAAACAGAGGCGTTAACCTTATGCAAGACCGACTGGATGTGCCCCTACAAGGGAAGCTGAAGAAATGATTTGGGATCCTGCGTAGCTCCACCAAAGCTTCCAAGCAAGAAAGCGTGTAAGACAACCGAGCCCGAGTCCTACTTTCCAAATTGTTAAACCTATGAATGAGATCAACAACTTCCGAAAAGGAAGACAAAAACTCTTGCGTGTCTCCCTCCTCCTTCTCCGGCAATGGAGACAGACAACGAGAAGGATGTGTAAGCTCCTCTAAGGCACCTTCCCCATTAAAATTAACAGAAGGATCAGCAGTCAACAGCCCAAAACACCAACTAACCTTGTCTGGGCTGGGTCCAGTGTCGGCTCCCAAGACAAACCTACTATAACACTAGGAACATCACTACGTACTCCTCCAACAGATGGACTTATTAACATGTACATGAATGGTCACAGGCATGACAGATGTACGAACGTGAGTTGGAGAGCAATCCCGAACACTCAAGATCGAAGGAGAATCCCCCAGAGCCGAACTCTTGGAAGCACCAGTGAGAGGGGCAGGCAAAACACTCCTGGTGCACCAACTCCGCACTCACCATCTTCAACCTCTTGACAGGTGCCTTGAGATCCTTATGGCAATGAATAGGCCCTGGAGAAGAAGGAGCACTTGCATCAGTGGCACGGACAGGGGAAGTTGCAACACGCTTGCGATGTGCACGGACGGGGAAGGTTGCAACACACCTGCTATTTGATGCAGAGGGACGAAGCACCCAGTGCAGATTGCACAAGGGAAAGTATACTAACACTCTCCAAAGCATCAACATTCTTGACAACACGTCCTCGTTGTTCCTCATTTGTAGGCAAAGAAAGAGCAAAGTCCTTAGCCTTCCAACGCTTGATATGCCGACGTGGCGTAGAGGGGGAAGAGGGAGAGGAAGACAGCACTGGTTTCTTATGTGATCTCTTCGCAGGAGGCGGGGACGAAGCTACACGTTTCCTTCCAGTCCTCCCAACCGACAAGGCAGCCAACTTATCATCCAAAACAGAGTCCAACCTCTTAAGCACTGCCTGGCATATAACCTCAGACTGATCTGCAAGAGAAGGCTCCAATGACATGGAAGGGAGATGTAGTGAACTGGGCGGCAGAGATGATGTCACGGCTGAGAAAGGCAGTGCAGAGGAGACTACTGGGAGTGACGTCATCGATGGGAGTGACGTCACAAGTGATGATGACGTCACAGCTTCCCCTCAGTGTGAAGGGGAATCAGATGCCACTGATGGAGGAATACACAAAAACGGATCCCGTGACGTCATCAATGGGGCTGATGCCATGGCTTCCACCCTCGACTCAAAGAAGCGGCAAGTCTCTGGCGGAGCAATAAATGATGCTGACCTCGGCTACCCACGAAGACAACGCCGGGGGGAGGGGGGATGGCCTAGCTATAAAACGACTTCCACTGCTCTTTAGGCCATGCCCGCATTCCGTACAAGGATTTGTTATAGTACAAAAATTAAAATGGCACCTGCTACATGTGATGTGGGTCACCGCTGAAGCCAAAAAACGAGAACACGGAAAACCTGGAATTCCGGGGCACACACGTTGGCGAGGCTGAGAAGGAGCAGAAGAAGCCATAATATCAGCCAAACACACACACACACACACACTAAACACAAGCAAAACGGGCGGGCAATGAATTGGGTAAAGGCCAAGAGAGGTTAACCACGACTCTTGCATGTGTTGCCAGATATCACAAGATTCCTTGCTTTCATCTGTTTTTTTAACTGGATTCAGCTAGGTGCTAGAAGTTATCCTATTGTTAAGACCAAAGGTTTGTTCGCATATGAACAAAATAAGGTGCAGGCAGTCCCCGACTTACGACAGGTTCGGCTTATGACGTTCCGAGATTACAATGCTTTTCAATTATATTATTCAGAAATTATTTCCAGGCTCACAACACGTTCCACGGTTACGGCACTTATGATGCCGGTCTGGCAGATAAAATATGACTCAAAAAATGGAAAATAATCAATATTTGAAGATTTGAAGGTTTTTTTTTATGAAAATGCAATAAAAATGCAGTTTACATAGTTTTTAATACACCCAAAGCATTAAAAGTAAGGTTTTCTTAGGATTTTTGATGATTTTCCGGCTTGGGACAATTTTCAGCTTTGACACATTTCAAGAATGGAACCCCCGTCATAAGCCTGTAAATACTCACTACTATTATTGGCTGTAAATACATCACTACTTTATTGGCTGCCTGTAAATACATCACTACTTTATTGCTGTAGGACCCACTGTCTAAGTTGATATGATCAAGAATATCCTCAGTAATTTATCTAACAGTAGTTCACTAGCAGGCAAACTATCTGCAGGCATAACGTCTGGTAGGCATAATGTCCAGTAGGCAAACTTGACTGTTTAGGCCACATTATCCGTAAGCAAACTTTCAGTAGGTAAACTGTCCCCTAAGCAAAATGTCCCTAGACAAACTGTCTGGGTAGCCTCCCAAACAGTATAGTATTCTGCTTCTCTTGATGGGAATCTTGGCTTTGTAGCTTTCGGCTTTTCCAACTAAGGTTGCAGCTTGGTTTGTAATAATAATAATAATAATAATAATAATAATACAGCACAAACTTTATTACCTTTAACTTGTTTGATGAATGCCTTCAACAATGGTGTCCAACTGGCGCAAGTATCATCCATGTTTGCAGAGCTGCCAAGAGCACTGTAGAGGGAATATAAAACATTACTGCAACTACAAACAAATTTATTCACTGAAAGTTTTTATAACAAAAGTTTGTTTCATGCAAACCAGGAAAATCATTTTTATATATCTTATATTTGTGTCCATAATTTTCACAAGGTTCTACTATGTCTAAATCACTTTTGAAATACTTAGATCTATGGGACTGGGTGGAAGCCACTGTCTATATTATTAATATGTTTGTACGCTTAAGACTTGTTCTGTCTTATATACAAACAGTTTGTTCCATCACACCCCGTTTAATCGTAGATGTCAAAATTGCTATTTAGGAAGGAAGCAGATGTGCTGAATGGCCCAGGGTCTGCAAATGCTTGTAGGATCTAGGACAGAACTCAGGAACTAAACTGAATGAAAAAACCAAGGTTCGGGTAGCTCATGTTTGTTTGTCATAGGGTTAAATTCCATGGCATGTAAAGTAAGGTGTTTGTATTGAGTAAGCTGTATTGCCCCTACAAGGTGATACTTCCAAAGATTTACTACTATTTATCTCCACTAGATCTCTCCTAACCTCTTAAGATGTCAAATTCTATGTTGGTTTCCTGGTTAACATCCTCCAATCTGTATTCATTCTCTCATTCAGTTTCAAAGTCCTGCCTAAATTGTTCCATTATTTTTATTCAAAACCAAGTTCCTGTATTTAAAGTTACATGAAATAGAAAATTTTGTAAAAATAAAATATCTACATAAAGCACAATTAATTGAGTGGGTGATGCAAACACTGTGGAAAAGAAATAGGCAAAAGTTTTAAATTATTCATAGATTTAAAAATATTCTTAACCTTTGTCACATTTGGATAAATTTTTCTAGAGATGGATTTCATATATGAGACTGTTTATAGCATACGAATAATAACTTTCTTTCCTATTTTGTAGCTAAGGTGACAAAAATATTCACCCTCAAGGCAATTACTACTCCTTACACACAAATATTCTGTGTATGTGAATGACAAAGTTGTACTTACGCAGCCATATTTATCCAGAATGGAGTTCAATAAAGAGAGCTCCTTCTCCATATATGTGCGCACATCAGCAAGAGTGTTGTACATGTTGTAAAACTGCTGAGTTTCTCGATGAGTTGCTGAAACTACAATGGATAACATAGTACTCATTTTGTCAAATTTAGCCTTAAAACGGTATAACAAAAATTGTGAAAATATGAAAAGATATTTCAAATCAAGACAAACTTATTTCCTACACTGCTAATAACAAGTCTTGAGACCTCTGGGAGTTCTGTTACATTTTATATTTTCTCCAAAAGCTCACATTAGCTGTTAATGCTGAAATTATTTGTTTTACTTAGCATATCAGTTACTACAAAAGAACTTGTTAAAAGTGCCAGTTATTTTAGTTATTATCAGATATGTCAAACAAGACTATATCTATGTATTTCTGGGCTCAGCCGTGTCGCTCCGTGAAATGGTTCCTTTGATACTCATTTCTAAGGTATAAAATATTGCTATATATACCAGAGAAAAAAGATAAACGATAGTGCCAGAATATCCTGGCTTGCTAACCTTTTAATTAAAGGTGTCGGTAAAGTAAAAGAACGAGTGGATACCACTACCAGAGGTCCCTTGCCATTTAGTCTCCTCCTCCGCCAAAAATCCCTCACCTACAGAGGAGCCGAACTAAGGCCCCGCTACCCGCTACTACTACGGTCAGCGTCTTTGTCTACATTCCTTTCGATAGCATTGTCGGCGCCACACGCGTTTTTGTTCTGTGCTGTGTTCATGCTAGGAATTTTATCCTTTATTTCCAATTGATCGCCTCATCCATATGAGGCACAGATCTCTTCCCCAACCCCATTGTGACTGAGGTTTTATATGAGGCCTACAAAGTAAATCAGAGCTTGAAGGTCCGGTGGGGTCTCGTTCCAAAAAGGAACCCGAATCCACTGGATCCAATCCTAAATCGAAAAAGAGGCCTAGGAAGTTCCAAGCCCTTCCAGGCCCCTCAGCAAGCTCTAGTACAAGCAGTCCAGGTACCTCAAGTACCACAGCAGGCTGCGTCAAAAACACAACCGCAACAGCAGTTTGTTCTTCTGACGCAGCCATCGCAACAGCCCCAGCCGTCAACCTCCTTTGCTGTCTCGCCGGCCTATAACGCGGCTTTTGAGGCCCAGTCCTTTCAGCCGTTCAATAGGTTCGCCAGAGGTAGCCGGGCCAGAGGTTCCTTCCGTCAGAGAGGAGCCGGAAGGGCCGCCAGCAGGGGCAGAGGTTTCCGAGGAGCACGTGGTGGACGTCCATCAGCAAACCAGTGAGAGTCCCAAGGTAGGAGGGAGGCTGTACCTCTTCCGTCACCGGTGGGGGTTCAGCAATTGGGCTCAGAGCATTGTGACCAAAGGTCTGGGGTGGAGTTGGCTTCAAGGTCCTCCTCCATCCAACAGCTTCTATCAAAGACCAACAGCAGAATTGGTAGAGTATACCCAGGATCTTCTTCAAAAAGGTGTAGTATCAAGGGTCAGGAACTTAAAGTTTCAAGGGCGCTTGTTCAGCGTGCCAAAGAAAGGCTCAGAAAAGCGAAGGATAATCCTAGACTTGTCCCATCTAAACTCATTCATTCTCTGCGACAAGTTCAGGATGCTGACCGTTTCGCAGGTACGGACCTTACTTCCCCGTGGGGCCGTCACAACCTCTATAGATCTTACAGATGCCAACTATCATGTTCCAATAGCCAGACACTTCCGCCCCTTTCTAGGCTTCAAACTAGGAAGGCAAGCTTACTCCTTCAAAGTGATGCCATTCGGGCTCAACATTGCTCCCAGAATTTTCACAAAATTGGCGGAATCAGTCGTCCAAGAATTGAGGACACAAGGAATAATGTTAGTAGCCTATCTAGACGATTGGCTCATATGGGCAACAAATCCCAAGGAATGTCAAAAAGCGACGGTCAAGGTAATCAAGTTCCTGGAACACTTAGGGTTCCAAATAAACAGGACCAAGTCCAGGCTAACACCGGAATCACGCTTCCAGTGGTTAGGCCTACATTGGGACTTGGGATCTCACACTCTATCAATCCCGCCGTTGAAAAGAAAAGAAATAGCCAAGTCCACAAGGCAATTTCTCAAGAACGCTCAGACATCTCGGAGGAACCAAGAGAGGATCTTGGGTTCACTCCAATTTGTTTCAGTCACAGACATTCTTTTTGAAAGCCAGGCTGAAGGACATAAACTGCGTCTGGCATTCAAAAGCAAACCGCAGATCTTGGGACAAACTAGCCTCCATCCTGGCGATCCTAAGGAAACGTCTCCACCCATGGACAGACGTCAAGAACCTGTCAAGAGCAGTACCCCTCCAGTTTCCCCCACCATCACTAGTGATCCACACAGACGCTTCACTAAGCGGATGGGGCGGGTACTCACAGTACAAAAAGGTCCAGGGAACCTGGTCCCTACCATTTCGCCAGCTACATATCAATGTACTGGAAGCCATGGCAGTGTTTCTCACTCTGAAAAGGCTTCGACCGTCCAAGAAGGTTCACGTCAAGCTAGTACTAGACAGTGCAGTGGTAGTCCACTGCATAAACAGAGGCGGATCCAAATCAAGTCACCTGCGGACAGGAACAAATGGCACCTTTCAGCCACCCACCTAGCGGGCGTAAGGAACGTGGTAGCAGATGCCCTATCACGCTCCGCCCCGCTGGAATCGGAGTGGACCCTAGACAAGGAGTCATTCAAATGGATCTGTCAAAAGGTTCCGGGGCTCCAGGTGGATCTCTTTGCCACGGAGTCAAATCACAAACTCCCTTGCTACGTGGCCCCCAACCTGGACCCTCTGGCCTACAACACAGACGCTTTGGCTAGATCTAGATTGGAATGTGTGGAAGAAGATTTATCTGTTTCCTCCAGTAAATCTTCTCTCCTTAAAGTACTGGACAAAAAACTCAGGACGTTCAAAGGACACGTTGCTTTAGTAGCTCCCAATTGGCCCAAAAGCAATTGGTTTCCCCTACTCCTGGAATTGGGAATCCGGCCTCGACAGATTCCCAATCCCAAACTGACTCAGTTAGTAGAAACGCGGACTGTGTCCGCTTCCTCAAGAATTCATAAAGCCCTAACTTTATGGACTTCATGAAGTTTGTGGCACAAAGGATGCTAACATCGATCCCCAGAACATCAGATTCTTAGAATCCGACAAAAGGGAATCCACATTGCATCAGTATGACTCAGCCATTAAGAAACTGGCCTTGTTCCTGAAGGGCTCAAACGCACAAACCATGACCACGAATTTGGCCATAACCTTCTTCAGGACATTATTCAAGAAAGGTCTAGCAGCAAGCACAATCACTACTACCAAATCTGCTCTTAAGAAGATCTTCCAATTTGGTTTCAGTATAGATCTAACAGACTCATACTTTTCTTCTATTCCAAAGGCTTGCGCTAGACTCGCCCCTGAGAGACCCAGGTCAGTCTCATGTTTTTAAATGATGTCCTCAAATTGGCCTCGGAAATTGATAATGACTCTTGTTTGAGTATATAACTCTTTTGAGGAAAACATTATTCTTAATAAGCTTGGCCTCAAGAGCTAGAATTTCAGAACTGTCGGCTCTTTCGAGGGAAGCAGGTCACACTGAATTCCTTCCCTCAGGAGAGCTTCTCCCTTTCCCCAGATCGTCAATTTTAGCCAAAAATGAAGACCCACAAGAAAGGTGGGCCCCATGGAAAATTAAACCACTTCCACAGGACCAGTCACTATTTCCAGTCAATTCCCTGAAAGCATACTTAAGCAGGACTACCCTGATATCCTCAGGTCCATTATTCATTAGGGAAAAAGGTGGTACGATTTCCTTAAAAGGAATTAGGCAACAAATTTTGTATTTCATAAAACAGGCCAATCCAGAGTCTTTCCCACGGGGTCATGATGTTAGG
Organism: Macrobrachium nipponense; assembly: GCF_015104395.2. Lineage (NCBI taxonomy): Eukaryota > Metazoa > Arthropoda > Malacostraca > Decapoda > Palaemonidae > Macrobrachium > Macrobrachium nipponense. The sequence goes on from NC_087200.1 coordinate 126,401,549, forward strand.
GCAGTTGCCACCTCCATCAATTACTTTTCAACAGATGACTTTGATGATCTCAAGAAATACACAGGCTGGAAATCTCCGACAGTATTTAAACGCCACTATTTGAAGTCTTTAGAAGCCCTTAAATTCTCTGCAGTGGCAGCCGGAAACACAGTTTCACCTGACACTGCATGATATGTAATTACTTAGCCTATATCTCTGAGGCTCTTTCTTCTGCCTGCCTCACTAGCCCCCTTGCTTAACTCGGTCGTCTCTGTATAACTTTGCCTTGGATGTAGTTATGTATATACTGAATATTGTCACTTTGTGTTTGGGCTTAGTTCCCTTGTCTATTTAGTGATTAATTACCGTTTCTGTTGTTATAGTTATATGTCCTTTTATGATTAAGTTACTTTAAGGTTTATTAAAACGCAATGTTACTGTGTATACTTATCACTTTATTGTAAGTTTAAGCTTTATATTATAGCAATTAACCTTACTTGTGTTTTAATTTACCTAATATTGTTGTTTTTCTCCACTTCCTTTCCAAGCTTGAAGGAGCCAATTCTCTGGCACTATTTCACGGAGCGACACAGGCTGAGCCCAGAAAAGGGATTTTGACGGAGGAAAAATCGATTTCTGGGCAATGACCTGTGTCGCCCAGTGAAATCCCACCCTTCCTTTTTGCATTCCACACCCTGTTTGGCCCAAGCTAGGGTGCTATCTTCAGGAATGACGACAAAGACGCTGACCGTAGTAGTAGGCGGTAGCGGGGCCTTAGTTCAGCTCCTCTGTAGGTGAGGGATTTTGGCGGAGGAGGAGACTAAATGGCAAGGGACCTCTGGTAGTGGTATCCACTCGCTCTTTTACTATACCGACACCTTTAATTAAAAGGTGAGCGAGCCAAGATATTCTGGCACTATCATTTCTCTTTTTTCTCTGGTATATATAGCAATATTTATAACTTAGAAATGAGTACCAAAGAAACCATTTCACTGGGCGACACAGGTAATTGCTCAGAAATAGATTTTTCCTCCGTCAAAATCCCTTTTTTTACATTTTTTTCATATTTTGATGATGTCTCACATAATTCTAAATTTACATAAAGTTTCAATCATTGCAACTCAAATTGTTCCTGTTATTCTTGGGACATTAAACTTCATAAAAGCAAAAAATTTTAATTTTGCAAACTGATCTTGTAATATACATATATCAAAATGCAAGCACTCAAGATTTCTGGTAACATATCTCTCACCCTGAGTTCTATTAGTACACCTAAGTCAAAAGACATTTATCTATCCATATATTAAACTATCAATCTTACACAATATTTTTAAAATCTATGACGACTGTTTTCAGAATAACTTCAGTACAGTAGACCCCCTCTTTTTTACAAGGAAAACAAAATCCCATCTAAAAACCCTTAAAATTGCCAAATATCCTGTACCCCTAAAACTTATAACCGCCTATTTTAACAGTTGCAACCTTGCCACTTGCCTAATTTAATAGTTCAAACAAAAATATACCTTAAACTATCATACTGCAACAGTATTGTTTCAAACAAAAATACAACCCAAACCATCATCCCAAAACACCCAAAGCTATCTTACATTACCCTCCTACAAATGTTACTCCTAAGTATATACATGTGCACTACTAAAATGGTTATAACTGCCCGTTTTAACAGTTCATCACCCAACTTGACAGTTCAAACAAAAATAAATGTACCTCAAACTATCATCCCATAATACCACAATATCATTTCAAACTCCCATTACCACATTATATACATTTCAAACTCACCTTACCACATTACATACCCGGCTACAACTGTTACTCTTCAGTATCCCCTATACTAATTCAGACATTTTCTTTTGCCTAATGTAACTTGCACATCGTCTACAATACTGCGCATAATGTACATACATTTCATTGATTTTTGCTGTGTTGTAAGATGTTTTTGAAATTATATTTATTGTACAGTACATATTTTAGGATAATACAACATACTGTATTAATCATATCTAAAATATGTGGGTAGTTAAGAACGACGGGTAATGTTCCTCCAAACAGAATGTTAGGTTTATTACATCATGTTAGTATTTTTGTGATTATGTACAAATAGAACATTTATGATAAAAATGATTTAGTACAGTAGGTTCTTGGTTTATGTTGTGCTTGACCTAGTTGTTGTGTGGTTAGTCCTCACCACCACCCATGAATTATTAAAAAAAAACTATCTCTCTCTCCTTCTCTTTCTCTCTCTCTCTCGTCTCTCTCCTCTCTCTCTCTCTCTCATTGTATGTAAACATATCCTTGAATTATAAAACACAGCAAAATATCAATATACGTATATGACTTTTCTGGGTTCGACCTGTGTCGGCCGGTGAAATGTTCCTGTAGCACACATTTCTAGGTATAAATAGATGCTAAATATACCAGAGAAAAAAGCTAAATGGAATGCTGAAGTTACTACCTCCAGCTTGCTCACCCATAAAGGGTGTCATTATAGCACAAGGGCGAGTGGAAGCCACTACCACAGATATTCTGCCAATTAGAAATCTCCTCTCAAAACCCGTCTCTAGATAGGTGCCGTTACAGCGTCTGCCTTCTGCTCGCTACTACTACAACATCTGCCCGAAAGTACATTCCTGAATTTAGCACGTTTAGTGTTCGCCACGATTTGTGTTTTTTTTCGCTGTCCCCAGGAAGTGTTTTGTGAAGAAGCATGTCTCAAGAGCTCCAAGCTTCTTCATCTACGTTGAGTATTCCATTTATCATTTTTGAATCTCGTGAGGGCACGATGCATTCAATTTTGGTTCCCATTATTCAATTCCTTTTGTTCTCATGAACCAGGTACGACGCCTTCTCGATCCCCTTTTGGGTGCAATGACTCGCGGCGTGCGTGATTTTCTCGTTTTTTATCTCGTATGTATTTTGTCCACCGTTAGCACATTCAACTATTTGGGCTACTGTTTCGTATTCTTTTTCATTATTCTTGCTCCTGTCGATTTCTGGAGCCTTATTTTTACGAGTTTTGTCCTTACGTCTTTTGCCTATTTTAGGGCCCATCTTGCTCCTGACGTATTCTGAGGCCTTCCTTTTATGCTTATCTTACGTTTTTAGCCTTTTAGGGCACCTTTTTGTTATCCTCAGCCCCTCAGGAGCGTGTTGGCTCACCTTCGTACGTACAGTTATATGCTTCATACATTATGCGCGAGTATTGTGTTTTTTGGCTTTCTAGGCTAGCCTAGCAGTACGCCAGTCATTGTTGGGAGAGGAAGATTCCTCTCTCTCTCGCGGTACTCATGCACGTACAGTACCCATCAAAAACAACTGTCATGGTTAGCGATTTCATAAGAAAAAAACATGTTGCGTAAAAGAAAATATTAATTAAAATCAATGGTTAGTAAAAAAAAAAAAAAAAATAGGTTAAGACTCACCAACTCCTAGCCTAATATTTGATAGGCATTCCCCGACGTCTGCGAACTTCCTTAAGCCTGTTGGGGACAGAATCTGCAAGTTTTTGCAGGAGCTTCTCGTCGAGGTTGTCCCATATACACTTCAACTCTGTCTCTAACTTTTTCAATTGTTGTCGTGTCAACGTCCTGTAATTTTCTTTTCATAATCGCCCAAAGATTTTCAATGGGCGAAATATCTGGGTGGGAACTTACCTGGCCAGTCTTGTATGAAATCAATTCCACAGTCCTTGAACCAAATAATATTTTTGTTTCGGTGAAAAATACTTGTTTTACTGCGCTCAAAAGATTCCTCCAAATTCTCGTTCAACAAAGTGTAATACGAGTCCTTATTAACAGTATTGTTATGAGGTAATATCACCAAATTACCTTTACCACCATAACCAAAACAACCCCATACTATTACATACAACGGGAATTTCACACACGTGGCAAGGTACTTGGGGTCCAGCGGGTCTGATGTCGACTTTCGCCACACACTCTTTCCCTTATTGTCAGAAACAAAAAAACTTGCTTTGTCACTCCATAGCACTTGACGCCATTTTGCCAGAGCAACCCAGTCTTTGTACGAACGTGCAAAATTCAGTCGAGTCTCCTTTTGTTTGGTGGTTATTAGCGGCTTTTTACACGCCTTCACTTTTGAATATTTCAAGTCCTTGCTCAAGCGCCGCTGTATGGTCCTAACAGAAGCTCCTGCCACTATATCTGGATTTGCAACCTTAAGTTCTCTGGCAGTAAGGGTCGGATTGACTTCAATATCCCTGCCCAGCACTCTCAAACCCCTGTTACTGATAATACGTGGCCTCCCAGAACTTGTAGAAGCGCGAGGTACTTCCTTGTCTCCATTATCGTGGTATTTTTCAAAATGTGCTGCACAGTTCGCCGGTTTACACCAATTTTCTTACTAATTTCGCCAGTTTTATAACCTTCACTGTGTAACTGTACAACTAGTACACGATTTTCAAATGAGGTATACCCCGTAGACATAGTACATTAGCGTACACACACACTTTCACAAAAAAAGTTCTGGAAGCGTGTTCCAAAAAATCAGGCAGGTCACGATCAATGTCTACTGTTCATAAATCACTTAAGAACACTGACCAATAATTTTTCGGTTACTTTTTCCCTTTTTACGCTGTGAGTGAGACAAGTGACTCAGTTATGTCGCCAATTAGTCAATTTCTCCCAGCCAATTTTTTCCCATAGTTATGGGGGTCGCCTTATTCGCGGCAAAAAAACTGTCGCGTTTCAAAACACGACGAATATTTTGATGCGCATTGTATATTTCTAGAGTAGTTTTCTATTATAGGCAGTAATACACTTGATTATATGCACTTTGTGATAAACTATTCAAATAATTGTTTTCTTGATGAGTTGGGAAGTTCTCGCAATGTCCTTCCTGGCCTATCCGACCAGACCTAGGCTAGGTTTTGGATGTAGGCCAGGCGGTCTTGTATATCCCTGTGGCCCCTTTTACCGCCACCTGACCAGGCAGATGTTTGCTTGGAGGGTGGTCTAGGACAGAGAGTCTCTCTTGTCATGCTTGTAGGGCCTAGACCTATCGTACCTGACCAGATCAGATTATTCGATTTTGGAGAGTTGAGTTAGGTTCTATCCATCCTCTTCATGACATCCTTTTTGGAGCCATACTAGCCTACCTGACCGGATCTGTACCGATCTCGGAGGGTTAGACTGGGATCTTAGCTGGGTGCGTCCCTCACCCCCTTCCCCCCCTCCTTTTCGCAGTTATTCCAGTAATTCCTCATCAATTATTTTATATATTGTATTGTTGAGTGTAGCCTGGGCCATTGCCCCCTTTTAGGGTGTCAGTTGGCCTACCGTCTTCTGCCCCTTTAGTGGTAGGCTAGTTTATGGCTCCTGAGAGGTGGGTTGGTCACCAATCGGTTGCTGTGGCCAGGCGATCACAACTTGTCCACTCTCCTTCAGACACCTCCCCCCCCAACCCCTGTCCCGGACTCGTTCTGGCGCTGCCTAGTTAGCTCGCTGCCCCAGTAATCCTACCGATGAACGACAGCTAGAGCGTAGAGCTTAATCCAGGGGATTATTCAGAGAGATTGGGTGATTAGTAGATTATGTAATCTTTATTGGTATGTCTCCGGGTCTATCTGTCCTCTGGCGAAGTGGGGTCTACCATCACACCCTCCCCAGTAGGCTATATGCCGGACTGTACATATCACTGTTCCGCCGCTCTGTTTTCCGTACTCCTCTATGTTATCGCTGCTTCCCCACTCTAGTGGGGGTGGAACTGGGCTTAGAGCTGGCGATTCTAATTGACTTGGAATTGCTTCTCTTCTCTGGTGCGATCAGACTCAGGCCTAGGTTTTACCTATTTTCCCTGTTCTGCTCGTATCAGCCCAAACCCTGCCAGTTTTAGCTATTGTGATAACGAGATTATGGATTCCGGAGTAGGCGGAGACATTCAGAGATTAATGTTAAGAAATTATTTTATTTAGTCTCTGTTGGTATGTCTCCGGGCCTGTATTTATTCCGGCGAAGTGTGGTCTACCATCACGCGCTCCAGAAAGTATACACCAGAGTTTTACGTACCATTGTTCCCGCCACTCTGTTTTTCCTTTATCTTCTATGCTGTCGCTGCTCCCCACTCCGGTGGGGGCGGAACTGGGCTCAGAGAAACGCGCCATACAATTGGTTAGGTTTCACTACTCTACTCCCGGTGCGATCCGGACTCAGGCTTAGGTTTTGCCTTATTCCCCTGTTTTCTGCTTGTATTAGTTAGGCCCTCTCCGCTTGTTGTAGCTTTGACGATCCCTAGTATGGATTCCGGAGCAGGCGGAGACATCCAGTTTATTAATAACAAGTAAGTTGAAAATTATACTTGATATTGCCTTTAGCTGGTTAAGTATCTATTGAAGTGTACTCACACCGCCTGAATTAACTCTGGCAGTGTTATCGTCAGATACACTGCCAACATCGAGGAGGGCCAACATCGAGGAGGTCTTGAGCGCCAAATTAAAACCTGTAAGAAAAAACCAAATTAGGTTCCCCATTGTCGGGGAATTTTCCCCAACCTAAATGTGTAACAGAAAATTCAGAGTAACAATGAGGCGAGTATGCTACCTACTGACTCATCTGTTACGATCTTAACTAGTCATAACACACCGTACAGGCTGCCGGGGTGCCAGACCACGCGTCCCTCCAAGTGGTATGGTGCAGTTGGCATGAGGCCGGCAGACCTCATGCCCATACATCTTGTACAGAACGGCCGGACAACCCGACTCCTGGCATCAGACCATCTGGAAGTTGAAAAGATAAATGAGTGTGTCAACAAGTTGACACCCCACAAAGGTTGCTACACCATGTTTGTAGCGCCAAATGACGTTTCGACTCCTTGCACGTCAACAAAGATTGCAGAATTGACACTGCAAGCCGGAATGGAGGAAAAGCCTATGCCTCGGCTAAAAGAGACGGAGGCTACCTCTTTGCTCTTCTCCGGAGACCTAGAGTGTTGGGCTGGGGCTCCGGCAACGTTCAGGTAGGCAAACTCGACCTGGAGTGTGCCTCCCACACAATTCAGTGAACGTTTGCCTAGAATTCCGGACCCTATGGTCAAGGCGGAATTCGAAGCAAGATGCAGGCTGAGTAGGTCAATTAACTCAGTCACCCCACTGCAGAGTTGACGACTACAGTCTTTGCAGATGAGCTCTGTTCCGAGTCCTGACAAAGTACTATTACAGGTTTTCAATCGTACCTGTAAGATTTATAGTGGCTAGACGAGCCTGCAGGAAGCATGTCTTTTGCTAATGCTTCCATCAAGCATGAGCCGAACAGGCTCAAAAAGGCGTCAATCTGGGGTACCAACCTCTTTCCAGAGGACATGGTTTACAGCGTCCTCAGCCAGGCGGCTAGAGCTAACCAGAACCTTCGTGTCCGTTGGGGATTTCCCTTCAAAAGGAAATTTGAGACCCCCGACCCACAATCCAAAGGTAGGAAGAGGCCTAGGAAGTTCCAGCCTTTCCAGTCCTCTCAGCCTCAGACAGTAATGCAAGCAGTTCCTGTCTCCCAGATCAACAAGCCTTTGACATCCAAGTCACAGCCACAACAACAGTTTTGTTTTTTCGAGTCAACCGACTCAACAGCCTTCGAGTTGCGGCCGCCCTTGTAACTTCTCCAGCTTTCAACGCCTCCTTTGAATCACAAGGGGCGTTTCGAGGCTTCAATAGGCACGCAAGGAGTAGCGCCAGAGGTGACTTCCGACAGAGAGCTGGCTCTAGAGGCAGAGGCTTCAGAGGAGGCAGAGGAAGTAAGACCTCAACCAGTCAGTGAGACTCTGCAGGTGGGCGGGAGACGTTTCTCTCCCGGGACCATTGGACCAGTGGGTCTGGGGTGGAAATGGAAGAAAGGGCCTCTTCCACCAGTCAGTTTTCACCAGATTCCAACGACAGACCTGCTAGACTATGCCAAAGATCTTCTTCAAAAGAAGGCAATAAAGAAAGTCAGTCGCCTGAAATTTCAAGGACGTCTGTTCAGTGTACCGAAGAAGGACTTGGACAAACGAAGAGTGATTCTGGACCTGTCCCGTCTCAACTCTTACATTCAATGCGACAAGTTCCACATGCTGACCGTCTCGCAGGGGTGCGGACCTTACTTCCCCGTGGGTCATCACCACCTCTATCGATCTTACAGACGCTTACTATCATGTACGATAGCAAGAAACTTCTCTCCATACCTAGGCTTCAAACTAGGAAAACAAGCTTACTCATTCAGAGTCATGCCATTCGGGAATCAACATAGCGCCCAGAATATTCACCAAACTAGGAGAGACAGTAGTTCAAGAACTAAGAGCTCAAGGGGTAATGTTAGTAGCTTACCCGGACAACTTGCAAAGCAGCAGCCAAAGTAATAGAATTCCTAGAACACCTGGGTTTCCAGATAAACAAGGAAAGTCCCGTCTCATTCCGGCATCTCGCTTTCAATGGTTGGGAATTCAATGGGACCTAACCACACACAAGCTATCTCTCCCGCCAAAAAAGCGCAGAGAGATAGCGAAAGCTACGAGACAATTCCTCAAGAAGAAACGGGCTTCTCGTCGTACCCAAGAGAGAATTCTAGGTTCTCTTCAGTTTGCCTCAATAACAGATGTTCTGTTGAAAGCCAGACTGAAGGATATCAATTGGGTCTGGCGGAAAAGAGCCAACAACAAGTTCAGAGACAAAATCTCCTTGATTCCGCCGATATTAAAGAAAAGACTCCGTCCATGGACAGAAGTCCGGAGTCTCTCCAAATCAGTACCACTACAATTTCCCCCGCCGTCTGTGATAGTCCACACAGACGCCTCTCTGAGCGGTTGGGGGGGGGCTACTCCCAGTACAAGAAGGTTCAAGGAACGTGGTCGAAAACATTCCGCCAGTTCCACATCAACGTCCTAAAGGCGAAAAATTTTAAGGCCATTTTTCTGACCTTAAAACAACTAGCTCCAGTCAAGAACATTCATGTAAAACTAGTCTCGGACACCGCAGTGATAGTTCATTGCATAAACAGAGGGGGCTCCAAGTCGAGCAAAATAAATCATGTAAAGATTGCGATATTTTCGTTAGCAACGAAAAATCATTGGCACCTGTCAGCTACTCATCTGGCAGGAGTACGGAATGTCATTGCAGACTCTCTATCCAGAACTTGGACACAAAATCATTCCATTGGATATTTGCCAACAAATCCTGGGCCTTCAGGTAGACCTGTTTGCCATGGAATCCAATCACAAACTTCTGTGTTATGTGGCTCCCAATCTGGATCCTCTAGCTCACGCCACAGATGCGATGTCCATAGACTGGAACAATTGGCAGAAGATTTACCTATTTCCGCCATAAACCTCTTAATGAAAGTTCTGCACAAACTCAGATCTTTCACAGGACAGGTAGCATTGGTAGCACCCAACTGGCCCAAGAGCAATTGGTTTCCTCTTCTACTAGAGTTGAATCTCCACCCCAGACGGATTCCCAACCCAAAACTGACTCCAATAGTACAAACTCGGACTATTAGCTTCCTCAAGAATTCTGAAAGCCCTAACTTTATGGACTTCATGAAGTTTGCGGCACAGAAGGATGCTAGTATTGACCCACTAAACATCCTGTTTGTGGAGTCAGACAAAAGAGAATCAACACTCAGGCAGTAGGATTCAGCAGTAAGGAAGTTGGCCATCTTTCTAAAAGAATCAGATGTCCAGAAGATGACTACGAATCTGGCAATTCCAATTTCATTCTTAGAACTCTGTTCGAAAAAGGCCTAGCCTCTAGTACCATTACTATGACTAAATCTGCCTTAAGGAAGATATTTCAGTTTGGCTTTAATATTGATTTGACAGATTCGTACTTCTCGTCTATCCCTCGAGCATGTGCTCGTCTGAGACTGGTGGACCGCCCTCACACGGTCCTTCCTGGTTTTTTTGTAAACGATGTACTCAAGTTGGCTTCAGATACTGATAATGAATCATGCTCATATATAACCCTTCTCAGGAAAACATTATTTTTAATGAGTCTGGCCTCGGGCGCCAGAATATCTGAACTGTCGGCTCTCTAGAGAACCAAATCATATTGATTTCCTCCCGTCAGGAGAAGTTCTGCTCTCCCCAGATCGGAAATTCCTAGCAAAGAATGAAGACCCACAAAACAGGTGGTCTCCATGGAAGATTGTACCTCTCCCACAGGACCCATCATTGTGTCCTATCGTTACATTAAAATCTTATCTGGGCAGAACTTCTGAAAGGTCTTCAGGTCCTCTTTTTGGATTAGAGAAAAAGGCGAACCATCTCCTTGAAGGGAATCAGACAACCATTTCTTTATTTTATAAAACAAGCTAATCCCGGATTCAGTCCCTCGTGCCCATGATATCCGGGCAGTGGCTACCTCAGTTAACTTATTTTCATAATATGAACTTCGAGGATCTTAAAAAATATACGGGTTGGAAATCCCCGACCAGTTTATTTTAAATGCCACTATCTGAAGAATTTAGAGGCCCTTAAATATTCGGCAGTGGCTGCAGGGAGCATTGTCTCCCCTGATATGGCCTAGTTTTATAACTATTTTTGTATTCTATTATTTTGCTATTAATTTTTCGTTTTGATACTCACTCTCACCTACCTGCCTCGCTTGTAATCCCTGCCTGTCTGCCTTATGTCCGGTCTGGATTGCTCATCAACCCACTCCTGGACATGTACATAGTTCAATTAATATTTGTTTTTGTATTCCTTACCTGTTGTTTTTCCCAGGATAGTATGGATTTGGTCATATTTGATCCCCTTTTTACCATTTGTAACTTGCTATTCTTACATTGGTTATTAAAACATAATTTTAAGAACATTTTTAATTTTCCTTATATATCTATAAAATTTTGTGATTTACCAAGCTTGTATGGCCAATTCTCTGATACTACTTCACCAGCCGCACAGGTCGAACCCAGAAAAGGGATTTTGACGAGGAAAAATCTATTTCTGGGGGAAGACCTGTGTCGCCCGGTGAACCCATCCCTCTCTTCTCCTGGTCCCCCGGCCGCCTTTAGCCGGCCCAAGCTTGGGGTTGCGTATTTCAGGAATGAGATTTCGGGTGCAGATTGTGTAGTTAGTAGTGAGTGGAAGGTACATGTTGTAACGGCATCTATCTAGAGAGGGGTTTTGAGAGGAGACTTCTAATTGGCAGAATATCTGTGGTAGTGGCTTCCACTCGCCCTTGTGCTATACCGACACCCTTTATGGGTGAGCGAGCTGGAGGTAGTAACTTCAGCATTCCATTTAGCTTTTTTCTCTGGTATATTTATTGCATCTATTTATACCTAGAAATGTGTGCTACAGAAACATTTCACCGGGCCGACACAGGTCTTCCCCAAGAAATAGATTTTTCCTTCGTCAAAATCCCTTTTTTATAATAAAATAACATTTTATAAACAGGTTTACCATGGTTCCAGCTTATGATTTTCCTAGGTTACAGTGATTTTCAAATATATTCATCAGAAATTCTCCCCAAGATTATGACAGTTCGGGGTTAACACGCATATGATGCTGACCCGACGGAGGAAATATGACTCCAAAAAGGCAAAATAAATATTTGAGGGATTTTTTTAAGAAAAACATGATAAAAATGCAGTTTACAGGCAGTCCCATGGGTTACATCGGGTTCAGGTTCGTCATTACGAACTTTAATCGCTTGCTTCATGGTAGTGTTAACTACAATTTTTGCAGAGCCACAAGTGGATTTACAGCTCCATTACCTGCTTTGCAGCACCATAACCCATGCTTACAGTGCTTACAGCACTGTGAAAGCATTGCAAGTGTCTATTTATTCCCATCATAATTATGATGATTCGGTTAAAGGTGATTTTTGGCTTACAGTGCCCTGCCGAGAACAGAACCCCCGCCGTAACCAGTGGACTGTCTGCACATACTTTTCAAATTCACCACCCAAAGCATCAAAAGTAAGGTTTTCTTATGATTTTCGATGATGTTTTGGTTTATTGTAATAAGATGAGGTTTTTGGCTTATGAGGCGGCACAAAAACGGAACTCCAATTGTAAACTGGGGGAACTGCCTGTATAGTTACCAAGTAATTGTTATTTATTAAGTTTCTAAGTTCTACTTTGTGGCAGCTCTTTTTTAAAAATTTTAATTTTTATATTTGCGCTAATGCTCTTTTGTTTTGGGTGTAGGTAACCTGTCCCCCCCCCCCCCCGCCCCCCCCCCCCCCCCCCAACTCACAGGAAATGAATAGGTACAACACAGCTGAAGAGCTCAATTCGTTTGTGCACTGTCTATAAGAGGGGAGGTTGGAGGGCTCCCATTATGTAATTATTTGGTAAGTATATATAAAACCTTTTTATTTTTATTAAAAACATAATTTTTTATATAAGTAACTTGCCAAGTAATTACATAGCTGGGTCCCTACATTGACAGATGTTGGGATCTATGGACATACTACTCAAAAAAAACATTCAGAACAGCAAATGAAATTTGAATTAGTAAGTTAGCTAGCATTGTTATCTGTTTGTTGTACTGGTTAGAGAGCTGCAGCAGGTTTAATACTGCCTCTGGGCTGAGCTCATCCCAAACTGTAGTGTCGTGGTGTTCAAGAACCCTGGTTCGGCCCTACTTTAATGTGTGCTTTGCAACAAGGGAGTACTCCAAAGGTTGCCAAAGCTAACAATCCCAAAAATAAGTGCCCTAGCACAGTACAAAAATACAGACCAGAACAACACTTGCACTATATTAAAAAATTCACCTCAACCCATCCATAATCACGGAATGGAAGGCACTCCAGTACACAGTAGTACCTTCAGGCTTCCAAAACAACTCATCAACCTTAATCAAAGCAAGGGAGGACAGGTAAATATGAGGGGTACTCCTGTCCTTCATCACCTAGTGCCATGCCAGCCACAGAGAACAGACGTAATATACTGCACTTATCGTAGACTGCCTCTACGTCATGAAGATAATGTGTAGCGAACACGGATCTGCATTTCCAATATGTGGACTATAGTATCACGGAAAGTGAGAGGTTGTGCTTAAAGGCCAGCAAAGTAGCTAAGAGCCCTTATTCATGAGCTTTGACTTTCAATAAGGGGTAAATGTCTTCTTGTAATCTTGAGTGTGATTCCAGAATCATATCCTTTGAAAAGAAAGCCAAAGTATTCTTAGATAAAGCACACTAAGGGATTCTTCCCAGAGCACCATAAATTCTGAGCAGTGCCCATGATTTCTTTTGTTCTTCAGTATAATATTTCAGTGCTCTCACTGGACAGAAGGTTCTCTCCTGATCTGCTGTACCCAGAATATCAGTTAAACTTTTGATCAGGAACAAACGAGGCCAGGTTTAGAGGGGTTCTCATTCTTTGCAAAAAAAAAAAAAAACCTATAGTGAGAAAAATTGCATTCCCTTGAGAAAACCAACCTTTTTATCAAATGCTTCCAATTTGTTAATCCTTTTGGCCATAGCTAAGGCCATTAAAAGTATAGTCTTCCTTGTCAGATCCCTTAAGGAAGCGGAGTCAGAGGGTTTAAAAGGAGGGCCTGAAAGCTATCTAAGTACAAAGTCTAGATTCCAAACAACTGTAGAAGATTCCTTCTGTTTTGTCATATCCAAAGACTTGATAAAACCTGAAATATCGTGGTTCATAGTCAAGTCTAAACCTCTGTTTATAAACTGATGACAACATTGCTTTGTATCCTTCTATGGATGAGGTAGCTAACACTTCTAAGACCTCAGATAAAAGTAAAACATCTGCATTATTAGCTACAGTGGTTTCAGAAGAGATACCATGTTCTGAATACTGACCACTTTGCTTAGTAGAGATTTGCTAATGATTGGTACTTACACTTAGCAATTGCTTCTGAAGCTTTTCTTGAAAAGTTTCCACTCTGACAAGCTTCCTGACAGTATGAAGCCTGTCAGAGCAAGAGTAGATAATCCTTGATGAAACCGTAGGAAATGTGGCTGTTTGAGAAGCCTTGGTCTCTGGGGTAACAGACTTGGGTAATCCACAAGAAGGCCGAGAAGATCCAGAAATCATTCCTTCTGTGGCCAGAAGGGAGCTAGTGCTAAAGTCAATGAGGTGTTACTGTGAGAGATGAACTTGTTCAGTACCTCACTCACCATGCTGAACAGAGGAAAGGCTTGCAAATCTTGGGCATGGAATCCAGAGGGGCTGGCACACAATACAGAGGGAGTTGATGGTTCCTTATGTTGCGAACAGGTCTATCGATGGCTTTCCCCACCGTTTCCACAGGTCAGATGCACACTGTGGATTCAATGTCCACTCCGGCAGTAGAACATATTTGCAACGGACTTTCATTCGTCCAGGAGGACATTTAACTTTCCTTGAATGAAGCAAGTGAGAATAATTGTCTGGTTGCTCTCTTCCTGAGTCCCTCACTGATTCCTGACATAAGCCAGAGCAGTCATACTGTTAGAATGGACTCTTACTATCTTACTACATGTTAAAGTTGAGAAAGATTGAAGAGCTAGATGGATCGCCCTCAACTCCTTCACACTGATGTGTAATTTTCTCTCTGCAGAAGACCACATCCCTGCAACTTCCTTGCTGTCCAAGAGGGCTACTCAACCCCGATCGGATGTGTCTGAATATAAAGTTAGGTTGGGGTTCAAGGGGTGTAGTGACTTTCCCACCACAAGCCTGTGTTCTTCTAGCCACCACTGAAGGTTCTCCTCTATCTTGGGAGTGATGGCGATGACAAATGAATCTGGCAGTGTCTTCCTTTTCCAACTGGCTTTTAGGAAGAACTATAGCGGTCTAATGTGCAATTTCCCTAAAAGCATGAATTTCTCTATGGATGGGTGGGTCCCTAACAAACTCATCCACCCGTTGGCTGAGCAGGAAGGGCGAGGGAGGAAGTTTCAGAATTTATTCAGGCAGTTTTGTGTTCGTTGATGGGAGGGAAAAGCCTAAAAATTCAGAGAACTGATCTTCATCCTTTAATAAAGTATTGATGAGAGGGAATCAGATGAGACTTCTTCATTTTGATTAGTAAGCTTAGCGAACGGACCAGTCTTTCTGTAGGTCCATTATGCACTATTGGATCTCAAGGTTAGAAGCATTCATGGGAGCTAGTTGTCTAAAATACAGACAAACATTTATGCCCATGAGGTGTAACCACTTGGCGAGAAGGGCAAGAATCCAGGTAAATACCTGAGGGGCTGTGAAAAGGACGAAGCACAGCGCTCGAAATTGAAAGACCTGTCCTTGAAACACAAACCTCAGATACTTCCTGAATTCTGGATGTACTGATAACTTGGAAGTATGTATCCTACATGTCTACTGTTACCATCCAGTTCCCTTGCTGGATGGCTGACGGGACTGACTGGCTTGTTTTCATTCTAAACTTGGTCTTGACAAAAAAAAAAAAAAAAAATCAGAGCACTTATGTCCAGGACAGGCCTCCATCCTACTGATGACTTGGGGATGACAAATAGGTGGTTGTAAAAGCCTTCTGAGTTTTATGTCTAACTAATTCCACAGCTTTTTTTTTGTTTTTTTTTTTTTTTTTTTTTTTTTTACAAGGGTCAAAACTTCTTACAACAGGGCTGAAAACCTCTCTGAGCCTACCGAGTCGGTAGGCTGTAAAACTGATGGCAAGATGTTAAGAGAGGTTCTCCCTGGATGGGTTGGCATAGCCCTCCTTGAGGACTTTTAGAACCCAGGTTCCACATCCGGCTTCCCACTCTTCCAAATACTGTAGAAGCCTTGCTCCTACCGGAGCACAGAGGACTGGTTCTTCACTTTCTAGGAACGGGTCTAACTGAAGTCTTCTTACTGGGTCACCCTGATTGGAGGTTCCCATGAGGGCAGGATTAAAAACATCCTCTCCACCATGAAAGGGCTGCTGTGATGGAGGGGATATAGTCCTAGTGTTGAAGGCAGCCAAAGGAGTATGTCCTGAGTCTCTTGGACGTTTGGTGGATTGCATGAGCAGGTCACCTGCGTAGGATTTCTTTTGCAGTTCAGCCGTTACTCATTCTAAAGTCATTGGGAAAAGCGTTCCTTTAGTAAAAATTGTTGCTAATTCCTGTGTGCCGTCCCTGCCGACCACTTGTTTGCACACACAAGCACTTCTAGCAAATCTTAATATTCTTTGCTAGAGCCCCCCCCTATGGTCCAGTCAAGGAAGCTCAGCACTCAAAACAACCACTTATAGACATCTTTGATGAGGTGGTCTAGTTCCAACGACATTAATAAAATTCTTTCAGAAGAGAAAGTAGACCTTCTTGCAGAGTCGATAAGACTGGAAAAATCTCACTGAGAGGATGAACCATACACCCCAATGATGTAGTGTTTCTCCAGTAGAATGTGACGCTTGCCCATGTCATACTAGACGAGGAGGAGGGGGTATAAAAAAATAGCTTTCCATAACTCCCTCTTCTCTGCCAACCAAGCATCTATCTTGCTAAATGCCTTCTTAGAGGAGGACGACAGCACCATTCTAGGCAGCCCTGCAGATCCTGCAGGCTGTTGCATCATGAAGGGCCGAACCTGGAGACGTCGGAGAAGCTGGAGAGAAGAAGGTTGGGTAACATACCAAAATCCAAAAAAATACCACAGGAGCACAGAGAAAGTAGAGGTTGGTTGCTCCTGTTCTAAATCTTCTTCATCTGAAGAAATAGAAAAAGTAGCAATATCCGAGGGTTCTGTGTCATCAGGGAAGGTTTTTGAAAAGGGGTCAAAATGCTGTTGCTGGATGGGAGCTGATGATGGATCATCAACTACAAGAAAAACCAAATCCACCTGTCCCGACTGAAGGGGGAATAGGTGCTCAAGACTGTAGCATGCTTCTCTTTCTGGGTGCCAAATGAGCAGAAGCATGCCTTCGGACCTCTAGGTGTGCAGGGGGCGCTGGACACCTGGACACAGAATAGTCCAACAGAAAGTGTTTAGTAGAACCTAAACACTCGAATGCTGAACGCTGTTTCTGGGCATTCGTTACACTACCACATTCTGACATTGCTCATTATGGATACGATGCACGTTTTGGACAACTCGACATCTGATATGGAATAAACTCATACAAACTGGGTGCTGTTTGGCCACTGGGTGCTTGGACACTGGATGTTTGGGAACAGGACACTGTATGGAGGAGTTATGGAGTTCCATTTGACAATGTCTGAGAGGAGAGAGAGAGAGAGAGAGAGAGAGAGAGAGAGAGAGAGAGAGAGAGAGAGAGAGGGTGTAATTGCTGTATGGATAGTTAACGACTGTATTGGCTGTTAGTGAGTTCTGGCTGGGTTGTCTGCTGGTAGAGATCAGAGTTCTGATCTCTATCAGACTGACTATAGCTATCAATGTCTTCTGTGAAGACATTGATAGCTATAGTCAGTCAAGTGGTGTGTTTTGAATTGTTATTTGGTTTGTTGCTGATTGTTTTGTTGGGTTTGATATTAGTAGGTTTGATTAGAGTTGTTGTGCCTGTGTTGGATTTGTTGTGCTTGCGAGTTCCTGTTGAGTTATATGTGAGTTGTTGTGGTTGAGGGTGTTGGTTGGGGAGCTGTTGTGGTTCCTTGGTGTGGTTGTGAGGGTTGTTATTGGTGAGCTGTTGTTATTCTTTGATGTTGTTGGAAGGGGGAATGTATTGTGACATTGTACTTCTGTTTGTTTTTTTTGTGTTGCTTGTGTTTGTTGCAGTGGTTTCTTGGGTGTGATTGTCCTTGTGTGTTGTTGTTTTCTTTTGTTGTTGGTGTCGAGTTGTTTGGTTGTGTTTTTCCTTGATTATTGTTGTTTTGTTGTTGTTGGTCCCTTCCTTGTTGTTGTTGTGTTGTTATTGGGTTGTGGTCGTTGTTGTTGTTGGTATCTCTTGTGACCTCGACCAGTAGACAGCACAGGATAGCCCGGAGTATCTGGAGAGTTGGTAAGTATGTGTGTTTTGTGTTGTTTTTGTTTTTGTTTTGTTTTTTGTAGCTATAGGTCAATTGTCCTGCATGTATTTTGTTTTTTTGTGTAAAGAAGAAAGTGTGAGCTGGGGTTTGGGTAGCAGGAGTGATTAGGTTAATGTGGAGAGGGTTTTGCAACTTGTTTTTTCTAGCTTGTGATCCCGCCACATTGTTTTTTGGCGCCCGAACAGGGACTGCTGGTGCGGCAGCTGCAGCATTGGGGTAGTGAGTTGTGTGATTGATGGATAAGTGAGGATGGAAGGGTTGAAGGAGATAGAGAGGCTGAAGGAGGAGTTACGGTTGGCGAGGGAAGCTAAGGGAAGGTTCGAAGTGGAGAATGAGAGGTTGAGGGTAGAGTGTGAGGAGCTGAAGAGCGAGTTAGAGGAAATAAGAGGAATGCTAAGGAGTGCGAAAGGGGTGGGAATGAAAGAAGAGGTGAAAGGAGCGGAAGAGAGAATGGTTGAGAAAATGGAACGAAAACTTTGGGGTAATGATGAGTGCAGTGCAAGAGCTGATGCAGGAAATGATGAAGCTATTCGTGAGAGAGGGTGCTGTAGGAGGTAGGCCTACTGGGTCTTGTGACGGGTCAGGAGTAGTAAAGAAAGTGAAAGAGCGAGTGGATGAGAGTACGAGTGATGAAGGTGATTTGGTTGTGATAGGTAAGGGAAAGAAGGAGAAGACACAGGATAAGGATAAAACTGAAGACAAGAATAAGAAGGGGGCTGAGGAAAAGAAGAAGACTAAGGAAAGAAGGTTAGTAAGGGTGACAGATGGGATAGACTAGGACTGTCTACACTGGGGAAAGGACTGAGAGTGATTAGATAGCGGTGAGTGGAAACAGGTAGGTAGAAAGAAGAAGGGTAAGAAGAGCGTAGTCAGGGGTATGGACATGAGTGTGGAAGTTGACTCACTGTATTCGGAAGAGGGAAAGAGGGGTCAGAATGGAAGTAGCGAAAGTGAGATGAGAGTGAGCGGGAAGTACGAAAGGCTGTGTATATGAGAGAGTACCCGACCTATGTGCACAATATGAGGAATATGGTAGTAAGGACATAGGGGACTTTTTTAAAGATATGAGAGGTATTGTTAGGCAAAGTATGGGGATAACAAGAGAGTCTGGGCAAGAGAGTTAGGTAGCTTTTTGACGGGATTTTTGTTGAATATGTATAGGGTAATTATGAGTGTAGGGAGGGAATGTGCCGTATGAGAGTGTAAAAGCTAGGATTGTAGAACAGGCAAAGAGGATAAAGAGTAGCGTTGATATAGGAGAAAGCAAGATTTTGAAGAGGCAAGAATGACTGTTGGCGAGTCGTTGTCGATGTAATGTCTGTAGGTTAGAAACATTAGCTGGGAAAAGTTTGGGGACGAAGGGGATAAATAGAGTGTAAGGAGTTAGTGCGAAAGTTGTTGGCGACTGTACCAGAGAGTGTATATGAGTTTATAAATCTGAAACGTAAGGAGAAAATGCGATGGACAAATGAAAGGTTAACGTGGAATGACATCTTGAGAAATAGTAGAGGATTACGAGTTAGATAGGTGTATGAAGAGAGTTTAAAGTATTAGTGTTAGGACTGAAGTGGCTGAGGTTGTGCCAGAGTTTAAAAGCTATAGGGAGGCAGTTTTGGAAGGGCCGAGGCGAATGGCAGAGCGAGTGGTAGATAGGAGCGTTAGGGCAAGTAATGTGAGTGTAGTTAGCCCTAAAAGAGATAGGAGTGCGAGTGTTGGAAGAGTAAGGTCAGTTAGTTGTGAGCGAGAGCAGCAGCAGTGTTGTAAGCCTGGACACAGGAAGAATGAATGTCGGTGGGCGTTAGGAGCGTGCTTCGGGTGTGGACAAAACGGGGCATTTAGTGGATCGAGGGTGCAAGAAATATAGGGATATTAAATGTTATAGGTGTGGACGGGTAGGGCAAACTCGCTAGTGGATGTCGGGGTACCCGTATGAACATAGTTTGCGGCAACTGTGGGACGAATGGCCATTATGCTAGATGTAAAGAACAGCGTGCGACGTGTGTGAATGTGGAATGGGAAAGGGTCACGGGGCGATGTTGCGTAGGCAAAAGAGGATGAATCAGGCTGGGAATCAGAAAACTAGGTGAAAAGGGGATTCAGTTGGGTGGGTCCTCTAGTATGTTCGGGAGAATGTGATGAGTGAGTGGTTGAGGGTGAATAAATAAAATGAGCCGAGCATCAGTGAGCAAATGGGTCTGGAAGATCAGCAGTTAGTGTTGGTTGAGTATGGAAGAAAGAGGAAGAAGGTAAGGGAACGGGAATGAAAGGGAGAAACATGAACTGCATGATAGTAGGGGTAGTGTTAGGGTAAAAATGGTTGGATAAGGCGTTGTAATACAGATGACTTTGAGGGGAGGAATGATACATATAGCGTGTGTGGGTTTGAAACTGTCAGGGTTTATTGAAGTTTCACCAGGAAGGGAATCAGGTAGTAAGGATGTAGTTGGCAGTATGAATGAGTCTCTTCGGGAGTTTGGCAGGAGTGTAAATGAGGTAAGTGATTTGGTGGCAGAGTTACGAGAGATGTTCGGACAAGAGTTAGAAGGGGTAGATGAGATAGTGAATGGGATTTGGGGGGATGGTAGTGAGGGAGATAGTAATGGTAGTCTGACTGGAAGTGATCTGGGAGAAGTTGATGGCAGTGTAACTGAGAGTGTGTATGAGGGCCCTCAAACAAGATCCAGGGGACCTGCATCTGAGCATCCGTGGGTGTTGCGGAAGGCTATTTAGTGTGTTGTTGTGAGTGAAAGGAGAAGTTGTCAAATGTAGCAGGGGAGGAAATATGGAGGAGTTATGGAGTTCCATTTGACAACGTCTGTAGAGAGAGAGAGAGAGAGAGAGAGAGAGAGAGATAGAGATAGAGAGAGAGAGAGAGAGAGAGAGAGAGAGAGTGTAATTGCTGTATGGATAGTTAACAACTGTATTGGCTGTTAGGGAGTTCTGGCTGGGTTGTCTGCTGGTAGAGATCAGAGTTCTGAGTTTTTTTTGAGTCAGTCTTTAGTCAGAAGCTGTGAGAGACAGTAGTGTCGGCAGTGGTCTGTGAAGACATTGATAGCTATAGTCAGTCAAGTGGTGTGTTTTTCAATTGTTATTGGTTTGTTGCTGATTGTTGTTGGGTTTTTGATATTAGTAGTATTGATTAGAGGTTGTTGTGCCTGTGTTGGATTTGTTGTGCTTGCAAGTTTCTGTTGAGTTATATGTGAGTTGTTGTGGTTGAGGGTTGTTGTTGGGGAGCTGTTGTGGTTCCTTGGTGTGGTTGTGAGTTGTTAAGGGTTGTTATTGGTGAGCTGTTGTTATTCTTTGATGTTGTTGGTAGGTGTGTGTTGCATTTTGTGCTGTTGTTTTTTTTTTTTTGTGTTGCTTGTGGTTTGTGCAGTGGTCTTGGGTTGTGATTGTTCCTTTTTTCCCTTGTTGTTTGTTGTTGAGTTTTGTTGTTGTGTCGAGTTGTGGTTGTGTTCCTTGATATTGTTAAGTTGTTGTTGTCCTTGGTTGTTGTGTTGTTGTTGTTATTGGGTTGTGGTCCTTGGTTGTTGTTGTTGGTATCTCTTGTGACCTCGACCAGTGGACAGCACAGGATAGCCCGGAGTATCTGGAGAGTTGGTAAGTACGTGTGTTTTGTGTTGTTTTTGTTTTTGTTTTTGTTTTTGTTTTTTTGTAGCTATAGGTCAATTGTCCTGCATGTATTTTGTTGTGTAAAGAAGAAAGTGTGACTGGGGTGGGTTGGGTAGCAGGAGTGATTAGGTTAATGTGGGGAGGGTTTTGCAACTTGTTTTTTCTAGCTTGTGATCCCGCCACAAAAGGACGTTAGGACGCTGGGCATTCAGTCACTGGATGCTCAGACCATGGGCACTCGGACACTTTCTTGGAAGAGGAGCACTTAGGAAACACAACTTGAGGTTCTGCCACCTGACAGGGTATCTCCCAAAGACTACAGGATGGGAGTGGACTGCACCCACGCTCCTAGCACGCTTACAAGAGAGTGGCGAATTGTCTTTACCAACGAACCAGGCTTTTCAGTGGCCTTGATACACTAGAATAACACCTACAGCACCCTTCATACACACCGCTGTCAGAATTGCTCCAAGAAAGAGTAAGAACGTCCAGAAGGGATGTCTGTCCAATGGCCATCCAACAAGTCTTAGAATAGCACGAAAATCTATTTTTGAGAACTAGTGACCACATAAAAGGGGAATTGCACAATTCAAACACATATTTCGAAACCGGACTGTACTTGGTAAATATAAATAAAACCTTATTTTAATATAAAAATATCATTTTTATTTAAGTATCTTACCAAGTAATTACATAGCTGATTCCCACATTGCTAGGAGGTGGGAGTCATTGATAAAATTCTATTGCAATTATAATTGAATAGAAAGATTTTGCCAGCATTAACATGATGCTTTTTGTTTCATTACCTGTTAAGAGAGCTATAGCAGACAAAATTGCCTCTGGCACAACTACTCTCACCTAGTAGAGGTGTAGAGTCAGACCAGGGTCACCTACTACATAGTGGGGGCCTTATAGCGCAGAATTTACCTAGCACTGGTATAGCACAAACATTGCCCCTGTCCTGGGCGCAGTACCATGAACAACAATACAAAGCCAGAATACCAACAAATTACATACCCCAAATATTAAATACCACATCCCTACCAAAGATTCCAGAGGGTATCCAGTAACAAGTACCCCCAGACTCCCCAAAGACTCAACAACAGTTTTCAAGGTGAAGAGAAAAGTAGGAAGGAATGCTTCCTATGCTTCTCCCATTACTATGCCAGCCACCGCAAATGAACCTAAAATACGGCAATCATTAAAATTCGTTTCCACTTCTTTAAGATAATGCGTCGCAAAGACTGACTTACATTTCCAGAAAGTGGACTGGAGAACAGAAACCAACAAAAGATTATATCTGATGGCCAGATGTAGCCACCACACTAATTTCATGAGCCTTTACCTTCAGTGCAGGTAAGAGCCTCCACTGCTATCTGGGAATGTGCTTCTCGAAGGAGGTCACTAAGAAAGAGATAAAGGGCGTTCTTAGATGACGTGAAGGTTCCTTACCAGAACACCACAAGCTATCGGAAAGTCCGCTGATGCTTCCAGTCCTGTGGATGTAAAACTTCTGAGCTCTCACTACACAATGAGTCCTTTCTTCATCCTCCTGTCCTATTACACCAGACAAGCTCTTGATAGTAAAAGAGTGAGGCCAAGGTTTTGTAGGGTTCTCACTCTTAGCGAGGAAGCCTGAAGTATATGAGACTAAAGAGTCTCCATTAGAGAAACCCATTCTCTTATCTAAGGCTTGGATTTCACTCACTCTTCTGCCGAGGTTAACGCGACCACAAAGTCTTTCTGGTCAGATTACTGAGTATAGCAGCAGCTAAGAGGTTCAAAAGGAGGACCTGACAGCCATTTCAGGACTTTGTCTAAATTTTGTGATGCCTGCTGAGTTTCTTTATGTTTGCAGGTATCAAAAGGCTTAATCAAGTCTAATAGCTATGTAATTACTTTGTAAATTACATATATAAAAAATCACTTTTCCTAACAGACTCAAAAACACTGATTATTAAAGTAAGTGCATTTAAACTATACATACTCTGGTTATAAAGCTCAATAAAACGTCGCTGGTACTGTGACAGCTCTGCTCGACCAGGAACATCATCAATGTGTCTTTTCAAGGCTTCAACCTGCCTTGTCTTCTTGGCCAACTGGCGTCGCATCTTACAATACTTTGCATTTTCAGCCTCAAACCTGTTCATCATCTCATCTCCACCATCAATCTCAGATAGCTTTTCTTGTAAATTGCTGAAAAATACAAAATTTTACATCATTACTTCTGGTGTTTAAGAGACAAAAACATCAACTTTTCCTTGTGTATTAATGACTGAATAGCAGTTTATATCCTATGTCTGGGAGACTAAAACAAAATCTGTATAACACTGGGGCTTGAATGTAAAATCCAATGTAATTAATGCCTGGGTCAGGGAAAGCATCCAATTTTTTTATGGTTTAACTTTAGCTGAAAAACTAACCACAAACATATTTCTAGATTTTGATGTCCTGAAATATTTGCTCTGGTAAGTACTCAGAGAGAACTCAAATGTCAGAGGCCTGAAGAGGCCACTTACTTAAAATTTTCTCATATTACGGTTTATGGTCCACCTCCACAATCTTTCTCTTCATATGCTGATTTCAGACATACAAATGACATAAATTCTTTTCTTGAGTTTCATACTGTTATGAAACACCAAATTCAAAGCATGTCCAGGAAGGATAGATTAATTGTGAAACAACACAACATTCTAATCTCTTCCCATAGGGCTAATACCCAAAAGCACAAGTAGCAAAACTAACAAGGAGTGCTGGTCCTACACAGGCTTACTCCAATATTCCTACAAAAAGTATGGCTTTTGTTTGAGCTTTTAAATGGAGGGAATCGCTGATTTTGTCTGTTAGAAATTCTTATTCCAGAGCTATTTCTACAGACTAAGTAACTGATATAATTCAACATTCCTTACCTGTTATAACTCCACACATCAAAATTGATGTCTGGGAAGGAAATGATGCACTCACACATGTGGAATCCTTGACATGACATTCATACCTTTTTTATTTAGTTAACAGTTCAATTTTGCATGTGACCACTTCCTGATAGTATTTTGTTTAGTTATGTTCCCTCTTCCCCTTCATATATTTTTCTTTAGCTGGAGATGATGTCATTTTATCTTGTTTTTTTTATGGTGAAGCACTATCATGACAACTTTTATTACACATTACATTTCCATTTTCTTCCATGCTAAATTTAATTTTTCATGGATTTAAGAATCCTCATATTGCTGGGGGCTGAAGACTTCATATATATTTTGATGGAAATTATTCTTCTGAATTGTCAGTTTGTGTATCATTTCCACTGGATTACTGGCTGATTGCATTGCTTTAATATAATTCAAAATGCTGCTTCTGCCAGTGTTTTGGTTAGTCGCCATATCTGCTTTCCCTTATATTTTACTTTGGTGTGGTGTAGGTACAACAGACATTCTTTTGATCTAGCATGAGTCTTAACTGCAATTAACTCAAAATGGTTTTCCATGACCTCAAGATCTTGCATGATTATTTGATCTACAGTATGCACATTTGCCATTATTACATTTCTTTGCTGTATGACCATATTGACCATGATTTTTGTAGAGGTTCAAGTACTTATGGACCCAGCTTTCTGTTCTGACCTTGAATTTTAATTTACAGATTAAGATTCCGTCCCAAAAATTCAATCTCTAGCACACTTTTTGGTTTTTCTAGCTAGTGATGTCACAAATGTTAATATTCTATTATACAGTGGAACCTCGACATACGAAAGTCCCAACTTACGAAAAATTCAAGTGACGAAAGCACATACGAAGATTTTTTTGCCTCTACATACAAAAATAATTCAGGTTACGAAAGGGTGTTACTGTGAAGTCCCCAGATTCACCCGGACCACCAAGAACAATTTTAAAACTCGTGCGCCGCCAACTGAGTAGACTCGCCACCATCCTCCCGCTCTCCCATTGGTTCCTGATGCTAGTCACCGCCGTAAGATCCTGCTCTCCTATTGGTCAGCATCTACCCCATCGTGCTCTACATAAAGGCATCATGCGGCCACTCCGTAGCAGCATCGTTATCATACGCACGCAGAATTCATTCGTTCACATATACGATTTCATTTGTTAATGTAAATTCATGTTAGTAATTTCGCTTTGTACTTTATCGTGTCGTGTGAGAACTTAATTAGTACATAACTTAATTACGTATAGTCATGGGTCCCAAGAAAGTTGCTGAAGTTCACGGAAAGAAGAGGATGCTTTTTTTGGAGACAAGGATGAAGATCATTAAAAAGTATGAAGCTGGCATGCGGTTGAGTGTGATTGCTAAGGAATACGGCCGAAATCCGTCGACGGCAGACACCATTCTTAAGCAGAAGGAAGCCATCAAAGCAGCTACACCTTCCAAGGGCGTCACTATTTTGTCCAAAAAGAGGAGCCACGTGCATGATGAGATGGAGAGGTTACTTCTTGTATGGATAAAAGACAAAGAAATAGCTGGCAATACGATAACCAAGACGGCAATCTGCAACAAGGCCAGCACTATTTTCGGCGATTTGATTGCCCAGGCCAAAGACGATGGAGGAGAAGGGACATGACATCGACGCCAACCCCAGTCTTCAAGGCTTCTTGTGGGTGGTTTGAAAAATGCCGGAAACGGACTGGCATCCATTCGGTGGTGCAGCATGGGGAGGCTGCCAGCTCGGATACGAAAACGGCCGAGGCCTTTATTAAGACGTTCGACGAGATAACGATCAACGAAGGTTACAGTTCTCAGCAAGTCTTCAACTGTGACGAGACTGGCTTTTTTTGGAAAAAAATGCCTCGTCGGACGTACATCACGCAGGAAGAGAAGACGCTACCGGGCATAAGCCAATGAGAGACAGGCTTACACTCGCACTTTGTTCCAACGCCAGTGGGGATTGTAAGGTGAAGCCCCTACTTGTGTATCATTTGGAGATTCCTCGAGCCTTCAAGGCCCACAAAGTGCTAAAGGAGAAGCTTCCGGTGATGTGGAGGGCTAATGCGAAAGCCTGGGTAACAAGGCTTTTGTTCACCAAGTGGGTAAATCTGTGTTTCGGCCCAACAGTGAAGAAATTCTTGGAAGAGAAGTGCCTCCCTCTGAAATGTCTGCTGTTGTTAGACAATGCCCCTGCTCACCCTCCTGGCCTCGAGGAAGATATCCTAGCGGAGTATTCTTTTATCAAGGTTCTTTATCTTCCACCTAACACCACCCCTCTCCTCCAGCCCATGGACCAGCAATTGATATCGAACTTCAAAAAGCTGTATACAAAACATCTTTTCAAGAGATGTTTCGACATCACCGATACCACAAACCTCACCTTGTGTGAATTTTGGAAGGAGCATTTCGATGTTGTCATATGCATCCGACTCATCGATCAAGCTTGGCAGGAGGTTTCGAGGTGAACCTTGAATTCTTCGTGGACGAAACTTTGGCCAACGTGGGCGAAGCTGATGCAGATTCAGAAACAGTTCATAATCCTGAAACTGTTTCGCAACCAGATCTTGACAAGATCGTTGCTCTCGTCAAGTCCATGGGGCTGGTTGTCGACGAGGACGACATCAATGACCTTCTCGAGGAGCACCAAGAGGAGCTTATGACGGATGACCTGAAGGAGTTGGAGGCCATGCAACATAACGTCGTTCAAGAAGAGTTCTCTAGCAGTGGCGAGGAGGAGGAGGAGGAGGAGGACCCTATGACAACGGCAGAAATTAAGAATGCTCTAGCCGTTTTTCATAAGGTGCAATTATTTGTAGAAAAGAGACACCCCGAAAAGGCTTACACAGGTCATATGCTTGCGCAGTTCGATGACGTTTGCCCGAGTCGTCTCAGGAACATTGTGAAAAGCAGGCAGAAGCAATCTTCCTTGGATAGTTATTTTTTTAAGATGCCTTTAGTAGTATGCAAACAGGGAGATCCAAGTGATACAAAAAAACAAAGTTGAAAGTGGTGAAGTAATTGAAATTTTGTAAAAAACGTAAAGTATAAAAAAGTAAAAAAGAAAAAGGTAAAAAAAAATTTAATTTTAAGTTTTTTGTAAAGTTAAGTGTTATTGTTTTCTGCCATTTGTTAATGTGTTTCGTAAAGTTTAGTGTAAATGTTTTCTGTCATTTTTTAATGTGTTTCGTAAAGTTAAGTGTTCATGTTTTCTGCCATTTGTCCTCCTCCTCTGTCGCCACTTTCGGAGATCGCCTCACTCGAAAGGTAAGGTTCCACATTTTACTACATATGTACGTACATGTACGTACAGTATTTCTTGTACCCCATACACTAATAAACTTTATTTACAGGTAATCAGTTAGGTTAGGTATTGAATGGTCCAAATTGTTGTATTTCATTGTTTATTGGTCAATTTAGCTTTATTATAAAATTTGCTGTGGTGTTTTTGTAGGGCTTGGAACAAATTAGGCAATTTATATGTAAAATTTGGTTCAAGATACGAAAAAATCAGGTTACAAAGGCCGCTTCGGAACGGATTAATTTCGTATCCTGAAGTACTACTGTACTTCCTTTGAAATGAGTCTAAAATGGTCTTAATATCTATCTATTCACTTTCATTGTTGGGTTAAGTTAAGTGTCCAGGACACTTTTCAAAGTGGCTTGCTGACTGAATTTTGCAAATGGTTTCTTGTGCTGAATATCTAGTTCAGGATGATTCTTAAGTTGTAGTGATAAAATCATCTTCCCATGTTTCTAATAACAGAAATGTTGAACAATTTTTGCTCCCAATAAGAATCAAAATAAATCAAGGTTGGATATAAACATAGTAAAGGCATGGTATTGGCGGGGGTTCTGTTCCCCGATGGTGCCAATAACAGAAAATCACAGATAACAGAAAATTGCCAATAACAGTGCTTATCCGCACCGGATATCAGCGCTGACAACTGGGGATTTGGTGTTGCTGTTAAGTGGGGATCGACGTTTATCAGCACTAAAAATCAAGTTATCATTGTTGCTAGACAAGCGCCATAAAACCAGATCGCTGGTAATTAGGGACTGTCTGTAGATGAATTTCCCTCTTCTAGTTTGATTTGGAAAGGCCTATGTCTTTGGTGTGTTATATGAAGATATTTGTTTTGGATTAATTTTTGGATTGAAAAATGATATTTCTATCATAAAATAATTTATTTTGTTTGTACTTAACAAGTAATTACATAGCTAAGAATTTCTAAGTACCAGCAGCTAAAATTTGAAAATCGTGGCTGCGATTCTTTACAGTAGTACCTCGAGATACGAAAGGCTCAACTTACGAAAAATCCAAGTTACGAAAGCAAAGACGAAAAATTTTACTGCTCTACATACGAAAAGTTTTCAAGATACGAAAGGTTTCTGAAAGTCCGAGATTTGCCACATAACAATTTTGAAACTCGCGCCGCACGCCGCCATCTTAGTTATCGTAGACTCGCCACCATCCTCCTGCTCTCCCATGGTTCCTGATGCTAGCCAAGCCATGAGATCCTTCTCTCTAATTGGACAGCATCCCTCCCATCATGCATCTTCTATACATACGTACTACGTGTTGGCGTGCTTTAGCTCGGCCACTTCGCACCCGAAACTTTACCGTACCGCATTCGGCATTCGTTCGCTTCCACCAACGATTTCGTTTAAGTAACGTATTCGTTAGTGAATTTCGTTGAGTACATATTATCGTGTTGTGCAAAGACTGTATTATTACGTATTTGTGTAACTTTACGTAAATTAACGTAGTCATGGGTCCCAAGAAAGTTGAAATTCACGGAAAGAAGCGCATGCTGTCTCTGGAGACAAAGATGGAGATCATAAAAAAGTACGAAGCTGGTATGCGATTGAGTGTGATCACAAAGGAATACGGCCGTAATCCGTCGACAATAGGCACCATCCTTAAACAGAAGGATGCCATCAAAGCAACTACACCATCGAAGGGCATCACTATTTTGTCCAGCAAGAGGAGCCATGTGCACGACGAGATGGAATGGCTGCTCCTCGTCTGGATAAAAGACAAAGAAATTGCTGGCGATACAGTAACAGAGACGGCAATTGCTCACAAGGCCAGTGCTATTTTCGGCGATTTGATTGCGCAGAGGCGGAAGACGACGGAGGGGAAGGGACTTCAACGCAAACCCCAGAGTTCAAGGCTTCGCATGGCTGGTTCGAGAAATTCCGTAAACGGACTGGCATCCATTCAGTGGTGCATCATGGGGAGGCTGCCAGCTCGGACACGAAAGCGGCCGAAGCATTTAAGAAGACTTTCGACGAGATGATGACCAAGGAAGGCTACAGTTCTCAGCAGGTTTTCAACTGTGATGAAACTGGCTTTTTTGGAAAAAAATGCCTCGTCGGATGTAACATCACGGAGGAAGAGAAGAAGCTACCAAGGCATAAGCCTATGAAAGACAGGCTTACGCTCGCACTTTGTTCGAAGAACGCCAGTGGGGATTGCAAGGTGAAGCCCCTACTGGTGTATCACTCCGAGACTCCTCGAGCCTTCAAGGCCCACAAAGTGTTGAAGGAGAAGCTTCCAGTGATGTGGAGGGCTAATGCAAAAGCCTGGGTAACGAGGCTTTTGTTCACCGAGTGGGTTAAATCTGTATTTCAGCCCGACTGTGAAGAGTTTTTTTGGAAGAGAAGCGCCTCCTCCTGAAATGTCTGCTGGTGTTGGACAATGCCCCTCCCCACCCTCCTGGCCTCAAGGAAGATATCCTAGCGGAGTATTCCTTCGTTAAGATTCTTTTTCTTCCGCCCAACACCACCCCTCTCCTCCAGCCCATGGACCAGCAAGTGATAGCGAACTTTAAGAAGCTGTACACGAAACATCTTTTCAAAAGATGTTTCGACATCACCGATACCACAAACCTCACCTTGCGTGAATTTTGGAAGGAGCATTTTGACATCGTCATATGCATCCGACTCATCGACCAAGCTTGGCAGGAGGTTTCGAGGCGAACCTTGAATTCCTCGTGGAGGAAACTCTGGCCTGATGCCGTATCCGACCGAGACTTCGAGGGATTCGACGTGGGCGAAGCTGGTGCTGCTGAGTCCGAAACAGTTGACGATCCCGAAACTGTTTCGCAACCAGATCTTGACGAGATCGTTGCACTCGTCAAGTCCATGGGGCTGGTCGTTGACGAGGACGACATCAACGACCTTTCGAGGAGCACCAAGAGGAGCTTACGACGGATGACCTGAAGGAGTTGGAGGCCATGCAACATAACGTCGTTCAAGAGGAGTTCTCCAGCAGCGGCGATGAAGAGGAGGAGCCTATGACAACGGCAGAAATTAAGGAGGTCTTAGCCGCTTTTCATAAAGTGCAATCGTTCATAGAAAAAAAGACACCCGAAAAGGCTCACAGGTCGTATGCTTGCGCAATTCGATGACGTTTGCCTGAGTCGTTTCAGGAACATTTAAGTTTTCCTTAAATTTTTTATGTGTTTTCGTAAAGTTAAGTGTACGTACGTACGTACGTACGTTATCTGCCGTTTGTCCTCCTCCTCCTCCTCTGCCGCCACTTTCGGAGATAGCCTCACTCGAAAGGTAAGCTTCGACATTTTACGTTACAGTAATAATATTTCTTGTACACTAATTATACACTTTATTTACAGGTTTGGATTTTTATTCTTAATTTAGGTATTGAATGGTCCAAATTGTTGTAGTATTTCATTGTTTATAGGTCAATTTAGCTTTATTATGAAATTTAATGGGGTGGAGGGCTTGGAACGGATTAGCCATTTTAACATGTAAAATGTGTTCCAAGATACGAAAAACTCATTATACGAAGGCCGCCTCGGAACGGATTAATTTCGTATCTCGAGGTACTACTGTATTTCGGTGTAGGTCGGTATCCCACCCACTACCGGGAAATAGGTAAACAAACTGGCAAAGAAGCTCAATTTTATTTATGCCCCATTATCCATGAGAGGAGAGGAGGGTAGGCTACCATTCTGTAATTACTTGGTAAGTATAAACAAAACATTATTTTATGATAAAAATATCATTTTTGTTTAAGTAACTTACCAAGTAATTATATAGCTGATTCCAACCTTGGTAGGATAGGATTCATGGATGAACAACTATTGCAATTATAACTGGATAAAGCATGCAAATAGAAACACTTGCCAACATTAACATTATGCTTGTTGTTTCCTTACCTGTTAAGAGAGCTATAGCAAACAAAACTGCCTTTGGCATAGCTACTCTAACTTAGAAGAGGTGTGGTGTTAGACTAGGGTCACCTAATACATAGTGGGAGCCTTACAGCAAGGAATTCACCAAGTGCTAGTAAAGCACAGACATCGCCCCCGTCCTATGCGCAGTACTATGAACAACAACAAAAAGCGAAAATACCGACAATACTACCTACACCAAATATTAAAAACTACCACCCTACCAACGATTCTGGAGGGTATCCAGTACCAAGTACCTCCAAAAACTCCCCAAGGACTCAACCAACAGAGCTTTCAAGGTGAAGAGTAAGGTAGGAAGGAATGCTTCCTATGCTTCTTCTCCCATTACCATGCCAGCCACCGTGAACGGACCTAAGGTACTGCAATCTTTAAAAATCGTTTCCACTTCTTTAAGATGATGATTTGCAAAGACGGACTTACATTTCCAGTATGTGGACTGGAGAATGGAAGTCAACAAAAGTTTATACCTGAAGGCCAGAGATGTTGCCACTGCTCTAATCTCATGAGCCTTTCCTTTCAAAACAGAGCACCACAAGCTACTGGAAGGTCCTCTAATGTTTTCAGTCCTGTGAATGTAAAACTTTAGAGCTCTCATTGGACAGAGAGTTCTCTCTTCATTTTCCACTCCTACTATACTAGACAAGTTCTTGATAGTAAAAGAATGAGGCTACGGTTTCATGGGATTTTCATTCTTAGGGAGGAAGCCTAAAGTAAATGAGACAAATGCGGCTACATTAGAAAAACCAACTCTCATATCTAGGGCTTGAATTCCGCTCACTCTTCTGTGACCAAGCTAAGGGAATCAGGAAGAGTGTCTTTCTAATCAAATTCCTGAGTACGGCATGAAGCTAGAGGATCAAAAGGAGGACCAGACAGCCATTTCAGGACTAACGTTTGAATTCCATGATACCTGCCAAGTGTCCTTACATTTGCAGGTATCAAAAAACTTAATCAAGTCCGACAAGTCTTGATTCAAAGACAAGTCTAATCCTCTGTGCCTAAATACAGAGCTTAGCATAGCCCTATATCCTCTGACTCTAGAAGAAGACAATCCTCTAGACGTCCTAAGGTACAGAAGGAAATCGACGATCTCTGTCACAGATGTTCAAGAAGAAGAGACTTTATTTCTTCTGCACCAAGCTTGGAAAATGTTCCACTTGTACTGTAGACATTAGAGGACGACTTTCTTCTACATTTTGAAATCACCTCTGCAGCCGCTCTCAAAATACCCTTTGCCCTGAGGAGTCGGATGACAGTTTGAACCCTGTCAGAGCTAGAGCAGACAATCCTTGGTGGAACCTTAGCACGCGTGGTTGTACTGAGCATTGTTTTCGTCTTTGGGGAGTAACTTGGGAAACCTGCTAACAGACTTAACAGGTCCGGAAACTATTCCCTTAGAGGCGAGATATGAGCTATAAGGATCATTGACGCATTCTCTTGTGACTGGAACCTTTGTAACACGTCCCTGATCATTCCTAGGGGTAAAGGCATAAAGTTCCTTGTGTGACCAGTCCAGAAGCATGGCATCCACTGCCCATGCCGCTGGGTCTGCGGCACTGGAAAGCAATAAAGTGGACCCGATGATTTTTGGCAGTTGTAAGCAAGTCGATCATTGGTCTTCCCCACAACATCCAAAGATCTAGGCAGACCACTGGATCCAGAGTCCATTCTGCAGAAATGACCTGATTGTGGTGACTGAGTTAGTCTGCTAAAACATTCATCCTGCCCTGCACAAACCGTGTCACTAGCTTTGTGTGAATCGAGTGGGCCCAAAGGAAAATTTCTCTCACTGCCTCAGAGAGAGAGAAAGAGTGGGTCCCTCCTTGCTTGGAAATGTAAGAGAGGGCTGTTGTGTTGTCCGAGTTTACTGCCACTATCCGACCACGGACTTGTAAACTAGAATGATTGCAGTCAGCTTTTTCAGGTTAATGTGCCAAGCCTTTTGTGAGCTGAGTTCCACATCTCTGAGATTTCCTTGTTGCCCAGCAGTGCTCCCCATCCTATGTCGGATGCATCTGCAAACAAGTTGAACACTGGGTTCAGAGGGGAAAGTGACTTTCCTTCCAGTAGTCTTCTCTCTGATCTCCACCAAAGTAGATGCTGTTTGACTTCTAGTGAAATCGGGAATACGAAGTCGTCTGCAAACTTTTTTCTGTTCCACTGGGACTGAAGGTAAAACTGAAGGATCCTCATATGAAGTCTGCCCAACAAACGAACTGTTCAATGGAGGATAAAGTTCCGAGCAGGCTCATCCAAGATCTGGCAAAGCACTTTGAGAGAGTAGGAACTTGTCTGCTGTGTGAAGACATGACTCTACTCTCTTCAGAGATGGAAAAGCCTGAGAAGGAAGAGAGTCCTGAGTCATTCCCAAATACACTATCTGTTGAGTCAGGACTAGTTGGAATTTTTGCAAGTTGATTAGAAGACAGAGTTCCTGAGCTAACTTCAAAGTCTTTTGTAGATCTCCCATGCAGCTTAGTTCCATCAAAGAGCAAAGAAGCCAATCATCCAGATAAAGGGCAATGTTGACCCCATCAGATGTAGCCAACCCGCCAAAGGAGCCAGAATGCGAGTGGACACTTGGGGAGCAATAGTCAGACTGGAGCATAGGGCCCAAAACTGAAAGAGTTGGTCTTTGAAGACAAATCTCACGTACTTCCTTGAGTCCGGATGGATCTGGGGGACATGGAAGCATGTGTCTTGCATGTCTATGGAGACTATCCAGTCCCCTCTGTGGATGGAAGCAAAAATCGAGCGATTTGTGTCTATTTTGAACTTTGTCTTCAAGAAAAAGACATTCAACGCACTCCTGTCTAGGACTAGCCTCCAGCCGCCTGAAGACTTTGGGACCACAAAAAGTCGACTGTAAAAGCCCTCAGTCTGTGGGTCCTCCACTCTCTTGATTGCTTCTTTTAGAAGAAGAGCAGACACCTTGTCGGCCAGAGCAGAATACTTCTCTGAGCTGAGAGAGTACACCGTCAACGCAATGGGTTGCTTGACTAAGGGTGGATAGTCAACAAATGGAATAGAGTATCCCACTCTTAGGACTTCTACCACACATTGTTCTGCTCCTCTACTGCTCCATTCTTGCCAGAAACGATGGAGTCTGGCACCTACTGCTGCATGGGAAAGACTGTCCTCTAGTGGCGGCTGCTACATAATTTAAAAACATTCCACATTATACACACACACACTACATATATATACAGTGGACCCCCATATTCGCATTCTCCAGATTCGCGGATTTCTCTCTGGACCATATCTACCCATTTTTTGCAGGGAATTCGCCTCTTTGCGGGGTTTTCCAACGAAAATAATCACCAATTAGTGTATTTGCTGTTATTTTCATGACTAAATACTTTTATTATACAAAAAATGCTTTACTAATTTTCAAATATTAACCCTTTAATGCCGAAGGAGTATAATAAAAATCGTCTCCCATATGTCGAGGGGGTCTCAGAGTGAGCGCCGAAGCAGATATTTATTTTTTAAAATCACAGCGCGCTTAGTTTTTAAGATTAAAAGTTCATTTTTGGCCTTTTGTCATTGCCTGAAGTTTAGCATGCAACCATCAGAAATGAAAAAAAAATATCATTATCAGATATAAATAATGCGATATATGATAGCGCGAAAACAAACTTTCATATATAATTGTATTCAATCGCGCTGTGAGCAAAAGGGTTAAAGCTAACGAGTTAATTTTTTTTCGTTGTATTGTACACTAAATTGCAATCATTTTGGTATATAAACATTGTAAAACGATCAAAGCAACACAGAGAAAATATTATCACAAAATGATGCAAGGGGAAATTCGTAACGAGCGGCGACATAAACAAATGTTTTTTTCAAAAATTCACCATAAATCTAAATATTGTTCTAGAGACTTCCAATTTGTTTCAAAAACTAAGATAAATGATTGAATATTACTATACTGTAGAGTTTAGCTTACATTTGCAGTTTTCGACCATTTCGGACGAGTTAAAGTTGACCAAATGTCGAATTTTTATTTATATATTTTTTTATATGCAAATATTTCGAAAATGAGAAAAGCCACAACCTTCAATTATTTCTTTTTTGTATTCTACATGAAATTGCGCACATTTTCATATATAAAATTCCATGAAACGCCTAATATGAAATGGAGCAAATATTACGAGAATGCGACGTACGCATTTCGTAGATTTGTGGCGGAGAATCCGCGCACGGAGGGAAGGAAAGTTTTTTTTTAAAATTCACCATAAATCTAAATATTGTGCTAGAGACTTCGAATTTGCTTCGAAATGAAGATAAATGACTGAATATTACTAGCTGTAAGAGTTTTAGCTTACAATTGCGTTTTTCGACCATTTCGGTAGAGTCAAAGTTGACCGTTCGGTAGAGTCAAAGTTGACCGAACGTGGTTTTTTTTCTATTTATCATGATTTATATGCAAATATTTCGAAAATGAGAAAAGCTACAACCTTCAATTATTTTTAGTTGTATTCTACATAAAATTTGCCACACATTTTCATATATAAAACTTATGTAACAGCTAATTTAAAATAGTGCAAACATTACGACAATCGGACGAAAAAATTTCTGAATTTTTTCGGAAGAGTTACCGCGTGGACGTAAGGAAAATTTTTTTTTTTTTCATAAATTCACCAAAAATCGAAATACTGTGCTAGAGACTTCCAACTTGTTGTAAAAATGAGTTGAATGATTGAATATTACTAGAATATAAGAGTTTTAGCTTACAATTGCGTTTTTCGACCATTTCGTAGAGTCAAAGTTGACCGAAGGTTGATATTTTGGCACTTATCGCTATTTATATGAAAATATTTCAAAACTGATAAAAGCTACAAACCATGGGTTTTTGTTTTTTAGTTGTATTGTGCATGAAATTGCGCACATTTCCTATATAAAACTTTATGTAACAGCTAATTTAAAATGGTGCAAACATTACGACAATCGCACAAAAGAATTTATGATTTTTCGGAAGAGCGCGGTTACCTCCGCGGAGTAAGGAAAAAGTTTTTTTCATAAATTCACCATGACTCGAAATATTGTGCTAGAGACTTCCAATTTGTTGCAAAATGAAGATTTCGGCACATCGTTATTTATATGAAAATATTTCAAAACTGATAAAAGCTACTATCATGAGTATTTTTTTTATTTTACATGAAATTGCGCACATTTTCATATATAATACTCCATGTAACAGCTAATTTAAAATGGTGCAAAAATTATGTCAAAGTGACAAAATAATTTCTGAGATGTGTCACTGACTTTTTTAGTGCGATAAAAAGAAATTCGTACTTGCGCGCCTGCGTAACGATTGTAAACAAAACAACGCCTTGATCCGTGAGCTCCCAGCATCCCCCAAGGCATGTGATCAAAAGTTTTCGCCTGGTAGGCCTATAAGTATTTTTTCCGCAAATTTTTAAAAAAAACTTTTTTTATCGACGTACCATACCTCCAATCGGCACCCGACAGACAATTTATGTCCGACATTTAATACGTCCAATCGGCATTAAGGGTTAATACTGATTAATACTGTATTAGTAAATAAATGATTTACTATTTTCAACATTAATGTAAACAGCAATAATATCAATTCATTAAAGAAAATACTATAACGAATTAGTAAGATTTTAGTTTATAAATTTTAAAAAATTATGTAAGAATGAAGGAAATCCCAGTCTTCTCTTTCTAACTCCAGGTACTAAAATTCTTTCAAATGTATCAAGTAATGTGACAGGAAGTCAAGGTGGAAGAAACAGGGAGAATAAAACAAAGATTCACTGACATCACGACAGACACAGTCCGACACCAACTACAGAAAATGACCCAACTGGAAAGCCCCAGGTCCCGATGAAGTCCATGGATACTGGCTCAAAAACTTCAACGGCCCTACACCCAAGAATAGCAGAACAACTCCAGCATTGTATCACAAACCACCATGCGCCCAATGGATGACCACAGGAAGAACATCCTTAGTCCAGAAAGACCAGAGTAAGGGAAACATAGCCAGTAACTACAGGCCTATCACCCTGCCTACCATTTCTTTTCTCTCTTTCCCTCTCTCTCTTACTGAGATGAGAGAATTTTTATAGTATATGTACTACATATATGATTATTAATATTTTCAAATAATATAATAATAACAATAACTGTTATTTCAAAATTCATATTATGTGATAGTATTTTATTTAAATACAAGAATCTATCCATTTCACTCTTGAAATAAGGATAACTCTCTTTCTCGCTCTCTTTTGCCTATGCCCAGGAAGTGTTAGAAGTATTTTCTGAGATAACAGAGAGATAAATTACTCTCTCTCTCTCTCTCTCTCTCTCTCTCTCTCTCTCTCTCTCTCTCTCTCTCTCTCTCTCTCTCTCTTACTGAGATGAAGAATTTTTAGAATTTTTATGGTACTAGCATGTAATATGTATATTAATATTTTTCAGTTGTTAATATGGTAGTATTTTAAAGAGATAAAAATAACCTTTCCATTTCACTTAAGTAAGGATAACTCTCTCTTACAGAGATGAGATAATTTTTATGGTAGATGTATGTGTTTATTAACATTTCATAAGTAGAAGAAGAAGAAGAAGAAGAAGAAGAAGAAGAAGAAGAAGAAGAAAAGAAGAAGAAGAAGAAGAAGAAGAATAAGAAGACGACAGGGATAATGAGGTATCAAACAACGACACACAAAGAAACACCGACGAAGTAACAGACAGGACGGAATGGGTAGAAAAGATCAGACAATGGATGAAGCCAGATACAGAGAGAACAAAGATCCCCTCCATGAAAGCCTACACACACTTAGAAATTAAGGGAGAAAACAAATGAGGTCAATGAAATAATGAGACTAATACACACCACCAATATCACAAAAACAAATAACTTGACATATGCAGGAGCAAGATTAGTAGCAGAACTGATGGGGACACAAACACCAACACCACCAGCACAACCAACCCAACAGAAACCAAAACAACAACCGCCTTGGAAAAGGCGCCTGGAAAAGCAAATCATGGTGATGAGATCTGACCTGAGTAAACTGAAAGAGATGGTAGAAAAAAGGCTAAGAAGCAAGAATACAAGGGAGGAACTGAACGAGAAATACAAAGTACAGGAGAGGGGACTAAACAACACAATAGAAGATGTAAAACAAAGGCTTAAGGCCAAAGCAAATAAGATCCAACGATACATGAACAGGAATATGGAATACCAACAGAACAAACTATTCGGAACCAACCAGAAAAGACTATACAGCCAACTAAGAGGGGAAGACAACCACCAAGAAATTCCTGAAGCCGAACCAAGTAAGAGACTCTGGGAAAACATATGGAGCAATCCAGTATCACACAACAAACATGCAACATGGCTCCAGGAAGTCAAGGTGGAAGAAACAGGGAGAATAAAACAAAGATTCACTGACATCACGACAGACACAGTCAGACACCAACTAAAGAAAATGCCCAACTGGAAAGCCCCAGGTCCCGATGAAGTCCATGGATACTGGCTCAAAAACTTCAAGGCCCTACACCCAAGAATAGCAGAACAACTCCAGCATTGTATCACAAACCACCATGCGCCCAAATGGATGACCACAGGAAGAACATCCTTAGTCCAGAAAGACAAGAGTAAGGGAAACATAGCCAGTAACTACAGGCCTATCACCTGCCTACCAATAATGTGGAAGTTACTAACAGGTATCATCAGTGGAAGGCTATACAACTACCTAGAGGATACAAACACCATCCCCCACCAACAGAAAGGCTGCAGAAGGAAGTGTAGGGGCACAAAAGACCAGCTCCTGATAGACAAAATGGTAATGAAGAACAGTAAGAGAAGGAAAACCAACCTAAGCATGGCATGGATAGACTATAAGAAAGCCTTCAACATGATACCACACACATGGCTAATAGAATGCCTGAAAATATATGGGGCAGAGGAAAACACCATCAGCTTCCTCAAAAATACAATGAGCAACTGGAATACAATACTTACAAGCTCTGGAATAAGACTAGCAGAGGTTAATATCAGGAGAGGGGTCTTCCAGGGCGACTCACTGTCTCCACTACTCTTCGTAGTAGTCATGATTCCCATGACAAAAGTATTGCAGAAGATGGATGCTGGTTACGAACTCAAGAAAAGAGGCAACAGAATTAACCATTTGATGTTCATGGACGACATCAAACTGTATGGTAAGAGCATCAAGGAAATAGATACCCTAATCCAGACTGTAAGGACTGTATCTGGGGACATCAGGATGGAGTTTGGAATAGAAAAATGTGCCTTAGTCAACATACAAAAGGGCAAAGTAACAAGGACTGAAGGGATAAAGCTACCAGATGGGAGCAGCATCAAACACATAGATAAGACAGGATACATATACCTGGGAATAATGGAAGGAGGGGATATAAAACACCAAGAGATGAAGAACACGATCAGGAAAGAATATATGCAGAGACTCAAGGCGATACTCAAGTCAAAACTTAACGCCGGAAATATGATAAAAGCCATAAACACATGGGTAGTGCCAGTAATCAGATACAGTGCAGGAATAGTGGAATGGACGAAGGCAGAACTTCACAGCATAGACCAGAAAACGAGGATACATATGACAATACACAAAGCACTATACCCAAGAGCAAATACGGACAGACTATACATAACATGAAAGGAAGGAGGGAGAGGACTACTAAGCATAGAGGACTGCGTCAACATCGAGAACAGAGCACTGGGGCAATATCTGACAACCAGTGAAGACGAGTGGCTCAAGAGTGCATGGCAATGGTTACAGAGGGGAGAGCTCAAGAAGGAAACTGAAGGAATGATACAGCAGCACAGGATCAGGCCCTAAGAACCAGATATCCAAAGAACGATAGATGGAAATAACATCTCTCCCATATGTAGGAAGTGCACAGAACCAGTACAAAAAGAGGCATGATTCAGTGGCAAAAGCCCTCAACTGGAGCCTGTGCAAGAAACACCAGCTACCTTGCAGTAATAAGAGGTACGAGCACCAACCTGAAGGAGTAATAGAAAACGATCAGGCAAAGATCCTCTGGGACTATGGTATCAGAACAGATATGGTGATACGTGCAAATAGACCAGATGTGACGTTGATTGACAAAATCAAGAAGAAAGTATCACTCATTGATGTCGCAATACCATGGGACACCAGAGTTGAAGAGAAAGAAAGGGAAAAAATGGATAAGTATCAAGACCTGAAAATAGAAATAAGAGGGATTTGGGATATGCCAGTGGAAATTGTACCCATAATCATAGGAACACTAGGCACAATCCCAAGATCCCTGAAAAGGAATCTGGAAAAACTAGAGGCCGAAGTAGCTCCAGGACTCATGCAGAAGAGTGTGATCCTAGAAACGGCGCACATAGTAAGAAGAGTGA
>NC_087200.1:126445309-126507200 GCF_015104395.2 Macrobrachium nipponense
TTTTCATAAAGTGCAATCGTTTATAGAAAAAAAGACACCCCGAAAAGGCTCACACAGGTCGTATGCTTGCGCAGTTCGATGACGTTTGCCTGAGTCATTTCAGAAACATTGTGAAAAGTAGCCAGAAGCAATCTTCCTTGGATTGTTATTTTTTGAAGAGGCCTTTAGCATTAGCAGGAGTAAGCAAAAAGGAAGAACCAAGTGATAAAAAACAGAAAGTTGAAAGCAAAAAGGAAGAACCAAATAATGAAAAATAGAAAGTTGAAAGCAAAAAGGAAGAACTAAGTGATAAACAGAGTTGAAAGTGGTGATGAAGTTGAAATTCTGGAAAAAAAAACCTACGTAAAAGTAAAAAAACTAAAAAAAAAAAGTTAAAAATCAAAAAAAGAAAAAAAATTTTTTTATTTTAGTTTTTTGTAAAGTTAAGTGTTACAGTTTTGTTAATGTGTTTTGTAAATTTTAGTTTATGTATGTTTTCCTTACATTTTTTTATGTGTTTTCGTAAAGTTAAGTGTACGTATGTACATACATATCTGCCGTTTGACCTCCTCCTCCTTTTCGCCACTTTCGGAGATAGCCTCACTTCGAAAGTTAAGCTTCCACATTTTACGTACAGTATTTCTTGTATACCATGAACACTAATACACTTTATTTACAGGTTAATTTGCATTTCGTTATTAAGTTAGGTATTGAATGGTCCAAATTGTTGTAGTATTTCATTGTTTATAGGTCAATTTAGCTTTATTATGAAATTTTACTGAGGTGCTTTGGAGGGCTTGGAACGGATTAGCCATTTTACATGTAAAATGTGTTCCAAGATACGAAAACCTCATGATACGAAGGGCGCCTCGGAACGGACTAATTTCGTATCTCGAGGTATGAGTGGCTAATTGGAGAAGGACCCGTGGTAGTGGTTTCACTCGCCCCAGAAACCATACCGACATCTTTTAATAAAGGTGACCGAGCCAGAATATTCTGGCATTTCCTATTTAGTGGTTCTCTGGTATTATAACAATATTTTACCTTAGAAATAGTGCTAAAGGAACCTATTTCATGGAGCGACACGGCCAAGCCCAGAAATATAGTATTATATATATATATATATATATATATATATATATATATATATATATAGATATATAATATAATATATATTATCATACGTCGGCTCAAAAAAGTTTTTTAAAAATTAGCGGAAAAATACTTATAGGCCTACCAGCCAAAAACTTTTGTATCACGCGCCTGGGGATGCTGGGAGTTCACGGATCAAGGCGTTGTTTTGTTTACAATCGCTACGCAGGCGCGCAAGCGCGAATTTCTTTCTTATCGCACTAAAAAGTATCAGTGACACATCTCGGAAATTATTTCGTCACTTTGACATAATTTTTGCACCATTTTAAATTATCCTTTACATGAAGTATTATATATGAAAATGTGCGCAATTTCATGTAAAATACAACAAAAAAATACTCATGATTGTATCTTATAAATAAAAAACTTATCGTTTATTTATATTTTTCATATAAATAACGATAAGTGCAAAAATTTCAACCTTCGGTCAACTTTGACTCTACAGAAATGGTCGAGAAACGCAATTGTAAGCTAAAATTCTTATATTATAATAATATTCAATCATTTGCCTTCATTTTGAAACAAATTGGACGTCTCTAGCACAATATTTCGATTTATGGTTAATTTATGAAAAAACGTTTTCCTCACGTTCGTGCGATAACTCTTCCGATAAATTTTTTCGTGCGATTGTCCTAATGTTTGCACCCTTTTAAATTTGCCGTTACATAAAGTTTTATATATGGAAATGTGCGCAATTTCATGCACAATACAACAAAAATCAACCCATGGTTGTAGCTTTTATCAGTTTCGAAATATTTTCATATAAATAACGTTAAGTGCAAAAATTTCAACTTTCGGTCAACTTGACTCTACCGAAATGGTCGAAAAACGCAATTGTAAGCTAAAACTCTTATATTCTAGTAATATTCAATCATTTACCTTCATTTTGCAACGACTTGGAAGTCTCTAGCACAATATTTCGATTTATGGTGAATTTATGAAAAAAAAAAAACATTTTCCTTACGTTCGCGCGGTAACTCTTCCGAAAAAATCAGAATTTTTTTTGTGCGATTGTCGAAATGTTTGCACCATTTAAAATTAGCTGTTACATAAAGTTTTATATATGAAAATGTGCGCAATTTCATGTAGAATACAACTAAAAATGATTGAAGGTTGTAGCTTTTCTCTTTTTTCGAAATATTTGCATATAATTCACGATAAATAGAAAAAAACCACGTTCGGTCAAATTTGACTCTACCGAAATAGTTGAAAAACGCAATTGTAAGCTAAAACTCCTACGGCCTAGTAATATTCCGTCATTTTTCTTCATTTTGAAACAAATTTGAAGTCTCTAAAACAATATTGTGATTTATGGTGAATTTTTGAAAAATATATTTACCTTCACTCCGCGCGTCGATTCGCGGCCGCAAGTCTCCGAAATACGTACATCGCATTGTCCTAATATTTGCTCCTTTTCATATAGCCTTTTATAGAGTTTCATATATCAACATGTGCGCAAATTCATGAAGAATACAATAAAAAATAATTGAAGGTTGTAGCTTTTTCCATCTCCGAAATATGTGCATATAAATAAATAAATATATATAAAAATTTCGACATTCGGTCAAATTTAACTCGTCCGAAATGGTCGAAATCTGCAATTCTAATCTAAAACTCTTACAGTATCGTAATATTCAATCATTTGTCTTAATTTTGAAACAAATTGGAAGTCTCTAGAACATATTTAGAATTACGGTGAATTTTGAAAATAATATTTTTTTACGTCCGCGCATTACGAATTTGTACATCATTTTGTGATAATATTTTTCTGGTGTTGCTTTTATTGTTTTACTATGTATTATATATCAAAAGGACTGCAATTTAGTGTACAATACAACGGAAAAAAAATTAACTCGTTAGCTTTGACCGTTTTTTGCACAGCGTGATTTGAATACAATTATCTATGAATTTTTTTTTTCGCTACCATATATCGCATTATTTACATATGATAATTATATTATTTTTTCATTTCTGATGATTGCATAATAAACTTCAAGCAATGACAAAAAAATGAGCCAAAAATGAACTCTTAATCTTCAAAACTTAGCGCGCTGTGATTTTTTTGAAAAAATTATTTTTTCCGCTTCCGCGCTCACTCCAAACCGGCGCCGGCATACAGGAGAGGTTTTGATTTTTAGGGCTTCGGCGTAAGAAGGTTAATATCATTTCAAAGTCATCTGAAACATTTTACCATTAGAAATATATAAAACAGCCAATAACACACACACACACACACACATATATATATATATATATATTATATATATATATATATATATATATATATATATATATATATATATATATATATATATATATATATAGAGAGAGAGATGAGAGAGAGAGAGAGAGACGAGAGAGAGAGAGAGAGAGAG
Source organism: Macrobrachium nipponense (assembly GCF_015104395.2). Lineage (NCBI taxonomy): Eukaryota > Metazoa > Arthropoda > Malacostraca > Decapoda > Palaemonidae > Macrobrachium > Macrobrachium nipponense. The sequence continues at coordinate 126,448,816 of NC_087200.1, forward strand.
AGAGAGAATAACACCTTACGATATCAAAAGATTGAAATGAACTTTTATAGGCAACACCTTTTCCCACCTTGAATACATAGTAACATCCTACATCAAATTTTCCTTAAATTATTATCATATTACTGTATTAATCTTAGATTGTATTAATATAATTTCAAAGTATAATTTTAAACATTAGTACCCTTAAAGGTGCATATGTACATACATATTTACTTCTAACGTTGCAGCCGAGAGAGAGAGAGAGAGAGAGAGAGAGAGAGAGAGAGAGAGAGAGAGAGAGAGAGAGTCATCCATGCAGTATTTAAAAGAGTGAAATGAAAAGGTTATTGTATTTAAAATACTCACATACGAATGTTGTAATTACAGTTATATTATCATTATTATACATGTTATAGTATTATTATTGGATAGTATTAATAATATACTTATTACATAAATGTACCATAAAATTGATCTCATCTCAGTAAAAGAGAGAGAGAGATTGCATAAAGACCATTAAATTTATTGACCATTAGTATATGGTAATGTTCCGCTCACCTGTCTTATTACTTGACATTTGACAGCTTCCGAGGTTGAGCTTCTCTGGAGTTGAGGGAAGGTAGGGAAATAGATATAGAGAAAGATGAAGGGAAGAATTTTCATTTGAAATTAGAGTTATATTATTATTATTATTATAATTTTTTTGGGGGGGCGGGCGGGGTATCACAGTCCTCCAATTTGACTGGGTGGTATTTATAGTGTGGGGTTCCGGGTTGCATCCTACCTAACTTAGGAGTCCATCACTCTTCTTACTATGTGCGCCGTTTCTAGGATCACACTCTTCTGCATGAGTCCTGGAGCTACTTCAGCCTCTAGTTATTCCAGATTCCTTTTCAAGGATCTTGGGATCGTGCCTAGTGTTCCTATGATTATGAGTACAATTTCCACTGGCATATCCCATATCCTTCTTATTTCTATTTTCAGGTCTTTATACTCATCCATTTTTTTCCTTTCTTTCTCTTCAGCTCTGGTGTCCCATGGTATTGCGACATCAATGAGTGATACTTTCTTCTTGATTTTGTCAATCAACGTCACATCTGGTCTATTTGCACGTATCACCATATCTGTTCTGATACCATAGTCCCAGAGGATCTTTGCCTGATCATTTTCTATCACTCCTTCAGGTTGGTGCTCGTACCTCTTATTACTGCAAGGTAGCTGATGTTTCTTGCACAGGCTCCAGTTGAGGGCTTTTGCCACTGAATCATGCCTCTTTTTGTATTGGTTCTGTGCAAGTGCCGGACATTCGCTTGCTATGTGGTTTATGGTCTTGTTTTTGGTATTGCACTTCCTACATATGGGAGAGATGTTATTTCCATCTATCGTTCTTTGGATATATCTGGTTCTTAGGGCCTGATCCTGTGCCGCTGTATCATTCCTTCAGTTTCCGTCTTGAGCTCTCCCCTCTGTAACCATTGCCATGTGACATTGCTGGCCAGTTCTTTAGTCTGTCTCATGTATTGTCCGTGCATTGGTTTGTTGTGCCAGTCCTCTGTTCTGTTTGTCATTCTCCTGTCTCTGTATATTTCTGGGTCTTCGTCTACTTTTATCAGTCCTTCTTCCCATGTACTCTTGAGCCACTCGTCTTCACTGGTTTTCAGGAATTTCTTGGTGGTTGTCTTCCCCTCTTAGTTGGCTGTATAGTCTTTTCTGGTTGGTTCCGAATAGTTTGTTCTGTTGGTATTCCATATTCCTGTTCATGTATCGTTGGATCTTATTTGCTCTGGCCTTAAGCCTTTGTTTTACATCTTCTATTGTGTTGTTTAGTCCCCTCTCCTGTACTTTTGTATTTCTCGTTCAGTTCCTCCCTTGTATTCTTGCTTCTTAGCCTTTTTTCTGCCATCTCTCTCAGTTTACTCAAGTCAGATCTCATCACCATGATTTGCTTTTCCAGGCGCCTTTCCCAAGGCGGTTGTTGTTTTGATTTCTGTTGGGTTGGTTGTGCTGGTGGTGTTGGTGTTCGTGTCCCCATCAGTTCTGCTACTAATCTTGCTCCTGCATATGTCAAGTTATTTGTTTTTATGATATTGGTGGTGTGTATTAGTCTCATTATTTCATTGACCTCATTTGTTTTCTCCCTTAATTTTTAGTGTTGTAGGCTTTCATGGAGGGGATCTTTGTTTTCTCTGTATCTGGCTTCATCCATTGTCTGATCTTTTCTACCCATTCCGTCCTGTCTGTTACTTCGTCGGCGTTTCTTGGTGTGTCGTTGTTTGATACCTCATCATCCCTGTCGTCTTCTTCTTCTTCTTCTTCTTCTTCTTCTTCTTCTTCTTCTTCTTATGAAATGTTAATAAACACATACATCTACCATAAAAATGATCTCATCTCTGTAAGAGAGAGGAGTTATCCTTTCGTAAGTAAAATGGAAAGGTTATTTTTATCCCTTTAAAATACTACCACATTAACAACTGAAAATATCAATATACATATTACATGCTAGTACCATAAAAATTCTTTCATTTCAGTAAGAGAGAAGAGAGAGAGGAGATAGAGAGAGAGAGAGAGAGAGAGAGAGAGAGAGAGAGATAACAGTTGTTATTATTATTTATTATTTGAAAATATTAATAAACATATAGTACATATACTATAAAAATTCTCTCATCTCAGTAGAGAGAGGGAAAGAGAGAGAAATTACATGAACACTTGGTGGCAACAACACAACAGCTCCTCCCCCTCCTGTCACATTACTTGATACATTTGAGAATTTCAGTACCTGGAGTTAGAAAGAGAAGACTGGGATTTCCTTCATTCTTACATAATTTTTTAAATTTATAAACTAAAATCTTACTAATTCGTTATAGTATTTTCTTTAATGAATTGATATTATTGTTGTTTACATTAATATTTGAAAATATTAAATAATTTATTTACTAATACAGTATTAATCAGTATTAACCCTTTAACGCCGATTGGACGTATTAAACATTGACATAAATTGTCTGTCGGGTGCCGATTGGAGGTATGGTACGTCGATAAAAAAAGTTTTTCAAAAAATTTGTGGAAAAATACTTATAGGCTTACCAGCCTAAAACTTTTGAATCACACGCCTTGGGGGATGCTGGGAGCTCACGGATCAAGGCGTTGTTTTGTTTACAATCGTTACGCAGGCGCACAAGCGCGAATTTCTTTCTTATCGCACTAAAAAGTATCTGTGACACATCTCAGAAATTATTTTGTCACTTTGACATAATTTTTGCACCATTTTAAATTAGCCGTTACATGGAGTATTTTATATAAAAATGTGCGCAATTTCATGTAAAATACAAAACAAAAATACTCATGATTGTAGCTTACATCAGTTTTGAAATATTTTCATATAAATAACGATAAGTGCCAAAATTTCAACCTTCAGTCAACTTTGACTCTACCGAAATGGTCGAAAAACGCAATTGTAAGCTAAAACTCTTATATTCTAGTAATATTCAATCATTTAGCTTCATTTTGCAATAAATTGGAAGTCTCTAGCACAATATTTCGATTTATGGTGAATTTATGAAAAAAACTTTTTCCTCACGTCCGCGTGGTAACTCTTCCGAATAAATCATAAATTTTTTCGTGCGATTGTCGTAATGTTTGCACCATTTTAAATTTAGCCGTTACATAAAGTTTTATATATGGAAATGTGCGCAATTTCATGCACAATACAACTAAAAAAACCCATGTTTGTAGCTTTTATCAGTTTTGAAATATTTTCATATAAATACCGATAAGTGCCAAAATATCAACCTTCGGTCAACTTTGACTACCGAAATGGTCGAAAAACGCAATTGTAAGCTAAAACTCTTATATTCTAGTAATATTCAATCATTTAACTTCATTTTACAACAAGTTGGAAGTCTCTAGCACAATATTTCGATTTATGGTGAATTTATGAAAAAAAAAAACATTTTCCTTATGTCCGCGCGGTAACTCTTCGGAAAAAAATCAGAAATTTTTTTGTCCGATTGTCGTAATGTTTGCACCATTTTAAATTAGCCGTTACATAAAGTTTTATAATAAAAATGTGTGCAATTTCATGTAGAATACAACTAAAAATAATTGAAGGTTGTAGCTTGTCTCATTTTTGAATTATTTGCATATAAATCACGATAAATAGAAAAAACCACGTTCGGTCAACTTTGACTCTACCGAACGGTCAACTTTGACTCTACTGAAATGGACGAAAAACCCAATTGTAAGCTAAAAATCTTACAGCTAGTAATATTCAGTCCTTTATCTTCATTTTGAAATAAATTCGAAGTCTCTAGCACAATATTTAGATTTATGGTGAATTTAAAAAAAAACTTTCCTTCCCTCCATGCGCAGATTCTCCGCCGCAAATCTATGAAATGCGTACGTCGCATTCTCGTAATATTTGCTCCGTTTTATATTAGGCGTTTCATGAAGTTTTATATATAAAAATGTGCGCAATTACATGTAAAATACAAAAAAAAAATAATTGAAGGTTGTGGCTTTTCTCATTTTTGAAATATTTGCATATAAAAAATTATATAAAAAAAATTCGACATTTGGTCAACTTTAACTCGTCCGAAATGGTCGAAAACTGCAAATGTAAGCTAAAAATCTTACAGTATAGTAATATTCAATCATTTATCTTCATTTTGAAACAAATTGGAAGTCTCTAGAAAATATCTAAGATTTGTATTTTTTTTATTTTTTTTTTGTTTTTATGTTAACGCGCCATGGCTCACCTCCTTTTACAGAATCCCGACTTGTGAATTTTTGAAAAAAAAACATTTGTTTACGTCCGCGCGTTACAAAATCATGCATCATTTTGTGATAATATTTTCTCTGTGTTGCTTTAATTGTTTTACAATGTGTTATATACCAAAATGATTGCAATTTAGTGAACAATACAACAACAAAAATTAACTCGTTAGCTTTAACCGTTTTGCTCAAAGCGCAATTTGAATACAATCATATATGAAATTTTGTTTTCGCGCTATCATATATCGTATTATTTATATATGATAATATTTTTTTCATTTCTGATGGTTGCATACTAAACTTCAGGCAGTGACAAAAAGGAGCCAAAAATGAACTTTTAATCTTGAAAACTAAGCACGCTATGATTTTTTGAAAAAAATATTTTTTCCGCTTCGGCGCTCACTCCGAGAACCTCTCGACATATGGGAGACGATTTTATTATACCCCTTCGGCGTGAAAGGTTTAATATTTGAAAATTAGTAAAGCATTTTTGTATAATAATAATGTATTTAGTCATGAAAATAACAGCACATACACTAATTGGCGATTATTTTCGTCGCAAAACCCCACAAATAGGCGAATTCCCTGCAAAAAATGGGTAGATATGGTCCAGAGAGAAATCCGCGAATCTGGAGAATGCGAATATGGGGGTCCACTGTATATATATGTATGTGTGTGTGTGTATAATGTGGAATGTTTTTAAAAATTATGTAACAGCACCCCTATGAATGATAGTCCATATGAATGATAGCCACAAGCCACCACTAAAGAACAGTCTTCCCCATGCAGCAGTAGGTGCCAGACTCCATCGTTTCTGGCAAGAATGGAGCAGTAGAGGAGCAGAACAATGTGTGGTAGAAGTCCTAAGTGTGGGATACTCTATTCCATTTGTTGACTATCCACTCTTAGTCAAGCAACCCATTGCGTTGACGGTGTACTCTCTCGGCTCAGAGAAGTATTCTGCTCTGGCCGACAAGGTGTCTGCTCTTCTTCTAAAAGAAGCAATCAAGAGAGTGGAGGACCCACAGACTGAGGGCTTTTACAATCGACTTTTTGTGGTCCCAAAGTCTTCAGGCGGCTGGAGGCCAGTCCTAGACAGGAGTGCGTTGAATGTCTTTTTCTTGAAGACAAAGTTCAAAATAGACACAAATTGCTCGATATTTGCTTCCATCCAGAGGGGACTGGATAGTCTCCATAGACATGCAAGACACATGCTTCCATGTCCCCATCCATCCGGACTCAAGGAAGTACGTGAGAATTGTCTTCAAAGACCAACTCTTTCAGTTTTGGGCCCTATGGTCCAGTCTGACTATTGCTCCCCAAGTGTCCACTCGCATTCTGGCTCTTTTGGGGGGTTGGCTACATCTGATGGGGGTCAACATTGCCCTTTATCTGGATGATTGGCTTCTTTGCTCTTTGATGGAACTAAGCTGCATGGGAGATCTACAAAAGACTTTGAAGTTAGCTCAGGAATTCTGTCTTCTAATTAACTTGCAAAAATCCCAACTAGTCCTGACTCAACAGATAGTGTATTTGGGAATGACTCAGGACTCTCTTCCTTTTCAGGCTTTTCCATCTCCGAAGAGAGTAGAGTCATGTCTTCACACAGCAGACAAGTTCCTATCTCTCCCAAAGTGCTCTGCCAGATCTTGGATGAGCCTGCTCGGAACTTTATCCTCCATTGAACTGTTCGTTTCGTTGGGCAGACTTCATATGAGGATCCTTCAGTTTTACCTTCAGTCCCAGTGGAACAGAAAAAAGCTTGCAGACGACTTCGTATTCCCGATTTCACTAGAAGTCAAGCAGCATCTACTTTGGTGGAGATCAGAGAGAAGACTACTGGAAGGAAAGTCACTTTCCCCTCTGAACCCAGTGTTCAACTTGTTTGCAGATGCATCCGACATAGGATGGGGAGCACTGCTGGGCAACGAGGAAATCTCAGAGATGTGGAACTCAGCTCAAAAGGCTTGGCACATCAACCTGAAAAAGCTGACTGCAATCATTCTAGGTTTACAAGTCCGTGGTCGGATAGTGGCAGTAAACTCAGACAACACAACAGCCCTCTCTTACATTTCCAAGCAAGGAGGGACCCACACTTTCTCTCTCTGTGAGGCAGTGAGAGAAATTTTCCTTTGGGCCCACTCAATTCACACAAAGCTAGTGACACAGTTTGTGCAGGGCAGGATGAATGTTTTAGCAGACTAACTCAGTCGCCACAATCAGGTCATTTCTACAGAATGGACTCTGGATCCAGCGGTCTGCCTAGATCTTTGGATGTTGTGGGGAAGACCAATGATCGACTTGCTTACAACTGCCAAAAATCATCGGCTTCCACTTTATTGCTTTCCAGTGCCAGACCCAGCAGCATGGGCAGTGGATGCCATGCTTCTGGACTGGTCACACAAGGAACTTTATGCCTTTCCACCTCTAGGAATGATCAGGGAGGTGTTACAAAAGTTCCAGTCACAAGAGAATGCGTCAATGATCCTTATAGCTCATATCTGGGCTCTAAGGGAATAGTTTCCGGCCCTGTTAAGTCTGTTAGCAGATTTCCCCAAGTTACTCCCCAAAGACGAAAACTGCTCAGACAACCACGCGTGCTAAGGTTCCACCAAGGATTGTCTACTCTGGCTCTGACAGGGTTCAAACTGTCATCCGACTCCTCAGGGCAAAGGGTTTTTTGAGAGCGGCTGCAGAGGTGATTTCAAAATGTAGAAGAAAGTCGTCCTCTAATGTTTACAGTTCAAGTGGAACATTTTCCAAGCTTGGTGCAGAAGAAATAAAGTCTCTTCTTCTTGAACATCTGTGACAGAGATCGTCGATTTTCTTCTGTACCTTAGGACGTCTAGAGGATTGTCTTCTTCTAGAGTCAGAGGATATAGGGCTATGCTAAGCTCTGTATTTAGGCACAGAGGTTTAGACTTGTCTTTGAATCAAGACTTATCGGACTTGATTAAGTCTTTTGATACCTGCAAATGTAAGGACACTTGGCAGGTATCATGGAATTCAAATGTAGTCCTGAAATGGCTGTTTGGTCCTCCTTTTGAACCTCTAGCTTCTGCCGTACTTAGGAATTTGATTAGAAAGACACTCTTCCTGATTGCCTTAGCTTTGGTCAGAAGAGTAAGCGGAATTCAAGCCATAGATAAGAGAGTTGGTTTTTCTAATGTAGCCGCATTTATCTCATTTACTTTAGGATTCCTCCCTAAGAATGAAAATCCCATGAAACCGTAGCCTCATTCTTTTACTATCAAGAACTTGTCTAGTATAGTAGGAGTGGAAGATGAAGAGAGAACTCTCTGTCCAATGAGAGCTCTAAAGTTTTACATTCACAGGACTGAAAACATTAGAGGACCTTCCAGTAGCTTGTGGTGCTCTGTTAATGGCCCCTCATGCCCCCTCTTTAAGAACACCCTTTCATTCTTTCTTAGAGACCTCATTCAGGATGCCCATTCTCAGTTAGCAGTGGAGGCTCTACCTGTTTTGAAAGGAAAGGCTCATGAGATTAGAGCAGTGGCAACATCTCTGGCCTTCAGGTATAAACTTTTGTTGACTTCCATTCTCCAGTCCACATACTGGAAATGTAAATCCGTCTTTGCGAATCATCATCTTAAAGAAGTGGAAACGATTTTTAAAGATTGCAGTACCTTAGGTCCGTTCACGGTGGCTGGCATGGTAATGGGAGAAGAAGCATAGGAAGCATTCCTTCCTACCTTACTCTTCACCTTGAAAGCTGTTGTTGAGTCCTTGGGGAGTCTGGGGGTACTTGATACTGGATACCCTCCAGAATCGTTGGTAGGGTGGTAGTTTTTAATATTTGGTGTAGGTAGTATTGTTGGTATTTTGGCTTTTTGTTGATGTTCATGGTACTGCGCCTAGGATGGGGGCGATGTCTGTGCTTTACTAGCACTTGGTGAATTCCTTGCTGTAAGGCTCCCACTATGTATTAGGTGACCCTAGTCTAACACCACACCTCTACTAAGTTGAGAGTAGCTATGCCAAAGGCAGTTTTGTTTGCTATAGCTCTCTTAACAGGTAAGGAAACAACAAGCACTATGTTAATGCTGGCAAGTGTTTCTATTTGCATGCTTTATCAGTTATAATTGCAATAGTTGTTCATCCATGAATCCTACCTCCTAACAAGGTTGGAATCAGCTATATAATTACTTGGTAAGTTACTTAAACAAAAATGATATTTTTATCATAAAATAATGTTTTGTTTATACTTACCAAGTAATTACAGAATGGTAGCCTACCCTCCTCTCCTCTCATGGATAATAGGGCATAAATAAAATTGAGCTTCTTTGCCAGTTTGTTTACCTATTTCCCGGTAGTGGACGGGATACCAGCCTACACCGAAATAAAAGCATCGCAGCCACGATTTTCAAATTTTAGCTGCTGGTACTTAGAAATTCTTAGCTATGTAATTACTTGTTAAGTACAAACAAAATAAATTATTTTATGATAGAAATATCATTTTTCAATCCAAAAATTAATCCAAAACAAATATCTTCATATAACACACCAAAGACATAGGCCTATCCAAATCAAACTAGAAGAGGGAAATTCATCTACAGATAGTCCCTAATTACCAGCGATCTGGTTTTATGGCGCTTGTCTAGCAACAACGATAACTTGATTTTCAGTGCTGATAAACGTCGATTCCCACTTAACAGCAACGCCAATCCCCAGTTGTCGGCGATGATATCCGTTGCCGGATAAGCACTGTTATTGGCAATTTTCTGTTATCTGTGATTTTCTGTTGTTGGCACCATCGGGAACGGAACCACCGCCAATAACCAGGGACTGCCTTTACTATGTTTATATCCAACCTTGATTTATTTTGATTCTCTTATTGGGAGCAAAAATTGGTCAACATTTCTGTTATTAGAAACATGGGAAGATGATGTTATCACTACAACTTAAGAATTATCCATGAACTAGATATTCAGCACAAGAAACCATTTGCAAAATTCAGTCAGGAAGCCACTTTGAAAAGTGTCCTGGACACTGTTATATTGCCCAACAATGAAGGTGAATAGATAGATATTAAGACCATTTTAGATTCATTTCAAAGGAAGTACAGTAGTACTTCAGGATACAAAATTAATCTGTTCCGAAGCAGCCTTTGTAACCTGATTTTTTCGTATCTTGAACCAAATTTTACATATAAATGGCCTAATTTGTTCCAAGCCCTACAAAAACATCACAGCAAATTTTATAATAAAGCTAAATTGACCAATAAACAATGAAATACAACAATTTGGACCATTCAATACCTAACCTAACTGTGATTACCTGTAAATAAAGTATTTTAGTGTACGGGGTACAAGAAATACTGTACGTACATGTACGTACAGTATTTCTTGTACCCCATTTTACTACAGTACATATGTAGTAAAATGTTGAACCTTACCTTTCGAATGAGGCGATCTCCGAAAGTGGCGACAGAGGAGGAGGACAAATGGCAGAAAACATGAACACTTAACTTTACGAAACACATTAAAAAATGACAGAAAACATTAACACTAAACTTTACGAAACACATTAACAAATGGCAGAAAACAATAACACTTAACTTTACAAAAAACTTAAAATTAAATTTCTTTTTTTTTCTTTTTACCTTTTTCTTTTTTACTTTTTTATACTTTACGTTTTTTATAAAATTTCAATTTCTTCACCACTTTCAACTTTGTTTTTTTGTATCACTTGGATCTCCCTGTTTGCTTACTACTAAAGGCCTCTTTAAAAAATAACTATCCAAGGAAGATTGCTTCTGCCTGCTTTTCACAATGTTCCTGAAACGACTCGGGCAAACGTCATCAAACTGCGCAAGCATATGACCTGTGTAAGCCTTTTCGGGGTGTCTCTTTTCTACAAATGATTGCACCTTATGAAAAATGGCTAGAGCATTCTTAATTTCTGCCGTTGTCATAGGGTCCTCCTCCTCCTCCTCCTCCTCGCCACTGCTAGAGAACTCTTCTTGAACGACGTTATGTTGCATGGCCTCCAACTCCTTCAGGTCATCCGTCATAAGCTCCTCTTGGTGCTCCTCGAGAAGGTCATTGATGTTGTCCTCGTCGACAACCAGCCCCATGGACTTAACAAGAGCAACGATCCCATCAAGATCTGGTTGCGAAACAGTTTCAGGATCATCAACTGTTTCTGAATCTGCATCAGCTTCGCCCAAAATCTCGGGCAGATACGGCATCAGGCCAGAGTTTCGTCCACAAAGAATTCAAGGTTCACCTCGAAACCTCCTGCCAAGCTTGATCGATGAGTCGGATGCATATGACAACATCGAAATGCTCCTTCCAAAATTCACACAAGGTGAGGTTTGGTATCGGTGACGTCGAAACATCTCTTGAAAAGATGTTTCGTATACAGCTTTTTGAAGTTCGATATCAATTGCTGGTCCATGGGCTGGAGGAGAGGGGTGGTGTTAGGCGGAAGATAAAGAACCTTGATAAAAGAATACTCTGCTAGGATATCTTCCTCGAGGTCAGGAGGGTGAGCAGGGGCATTGTCTAACAACAGCAGACATTTCAGAGGGAGGCGCTTCTCTTCCAAGAATTTCTTCACTGTTGGGCTGAAACACAGATTTACCCACTTGGTGAACAAAAGCCTTGTTACCCAGGCTTTCGCATTAGCCCTCCACATCACCAGAAGCTTCTCCATTAGCACTTTGTGGGCCTTGAAGGCTCGAGGAGTCTCCGAATGATACACAAGTAGGGGCTTCACCTTACAATCCCCACTGGCGTTGGAACAAAGTGCGAGTGTAAGCCTGTCTCTCATAGGCTTATGCCCAGGTAGCTTCTTCTCTTCCTGCGTGATGTATGTCCGACGAGGCATTTTTTTCCAAAAAAGGCCAGTATCGTCATAGTTGAAGACTTGCTGAGAACTGTAGCCTTCATTGATCGTTATCTCGTCGAGCATCTTAATAAAGGCCTCAGCCGCTTTCGTATCCAAGCTGGCAGCCTCACCATGTTGCACCACCGAATAGATGCCAGTCTGTTTCTGGCATTTTTCAAACCACCCACAAGAAGCCTTGAAGTCTGGGGTTGGCGTCGATGTCATGTCCCTTCTCCGTCGTCTTTGGCCTGGGCAATCAAATCGCCGAAAATAGTGCTGGCCTTGTTGCAGATTGCCGTCTTGGTTATCGTATTGCCAGCTATTTCTTTGTCTTTTATCCATACAAGAAGTAGCCTCTCCATCTCATCATGCACGTGGCTCCTCTTTTTGGACAAAATAGTGACGCCTTTGGAAGGTGTAGCTGCTTTGATGGCTTCCTTCTGCTTAAGAATGGTGTCTATCGTCGACGGATTTCAGCTGTATTCCTTAGCGATCACACTCAACCGCATGCCAGCTTCATACTTTTTAATGATCATCTTTGCCTCCAAAAAAAGCATCCTCTTCTTTCTGTGAACTTCAGCAACTTTCTTGGGACCCATGACTATACGTAATTAAGTTATGTACTAATTAAGTTCTCACACAATACGATAAAGTACAAAGCAAAATCACTAACATGAATTTACGTTAACAAATGAAATCGTATGTGTGAATGAATGAATTCCGCGTGCGTACGATAACGATGCTGCTACGGAGTGGCCGCATGATGCCTTTATGTAGAGCACGATGGGGTAGATGCTGACCAATAGGAGAGCAGGATCTAACGGCGGTGACTAGCATCAGGAACCAATGGGAGAGCGGGAGGATGGTGGCGAGTCTTCTCAGTTGGCGGCGCACGAGTTTCAAAATTGTTCTCGGTGGTCCGGGCGAATCTCGGGACTTTACAGTAACACCCTTTCGTAACCTGAATTATTTTCGTATGTAGAGGCAAAAAAATCTTCGTATGTGCTTTTGTCACTTGAATTTTTCGTAAGTTGGGACTTTCGTATGTTGAGGTTCCACTGTATAATAGAATATTAACATTTGTGACATCACTAGCTAGAAAAACCAAAAAGTGTGCTAGAGATTGAATTTTTTGGATGGAATCTTAATCTGTAAATTAAAATTCAAGGTCAGAACAGAAAGCTGGGTCCATAAGTACTTGAACCTCTACAAAAATCATGGCCAGTATGGTTATACAACAAAGAAATGTAATAATGGCAAATGTGCATACTGTAGATCAAGTAATCATGCAACATCTTGAGCTCATGGAAAACCATTTGGAGTTAATTGCAGTTAAGACTCATGCTAGATCAAAAGAATGTCTGTTGTACCTACACCACACCAAAGTAAAATATAAGGGAAAGCAGATATGGCGACTAACCAAAACACTGGCAGAAGCAGCATTTTGAATTATATTAAAGCAATGCAATCAGCCAGTAATCCAGTGGAAATGATACACAAACTGACAATTCAGAAGAATAATTTCCATCAAAATATATATGAAGTCTTCAGCCCCCAGCAATATGAGAATTCTTAAATCCATGAAAAATTTAAATTTAGCATGGAAGAAAATGGAAATGTAATGTGTAATAAAAGTTGTCATGATAGTGCTTCACCATAAAAAAACAAGATAAAATGACATCATCTCCAGCTAAAGAAAAATATATGAAGGGGAAGAGGGAACATAACTAAACAAAATATCAGGAAGTGGTCACATGCAAAATTGAACTGTTAACTAAATAAAAAAGGTACTAATATCATGCCAAGGATTCCACATGTGTGAGTGCATCATTTCTTTCCCAGACATCAATTTTGATGTGTGGAGTTATAACAGGTAAGGAATGTTGAATTATATCAGTTACTTAGTCTGTAGAAATAGCTCTGAAATAAGAATTTCTAACAGACAAATCAGCTATTCCCTCCATTTAAAAGCTCAAACAAAAGCCATACCTTTAGGAGGAATATTGGAGTAAGCCTGTGTAGGACCAGCACTCCTTGTTAGTTTTGCTACTTGTGCTTTTGGGTATTAGCCCTATGGGAAGAGATTAGAATGTTGTGTTTTTTCACAATTAATCTACCCTTCAGGGACATGCTTTGAATTTGGTGTTGGTAGACAGATGGTTTAGGAATATTCCTTGAGATTGGCATCATAACTGTTATTATCAGATGTGCATTCATAACAGTATGAAACTCAAGAAAAGAATTTATGTCATTTGTATGTCTGAAATCAGCATATGAAGAGAAAGATTGTGGAGGTGGACCATAAAGCTTAATATGAGAAAATTTTAAGTAAGTGGCCTCTTCAGGCCTCTGATATTTGAGTTCTCTCTGAGTACTTACCAGAGCAAATATTTCAGGACATCAAAATCTAGAAATATACATGTGGTTAGTTTTTCAGCTAAAGTTAAACCATAAAAAATTGCATGCTTTCCCTGACCAAGGCATTAATTACATTGGATTTTACATTCAAGCCCCAGTGTTATACAGATTTTGTTTTACTCTTCCAGACATAGGATATAAACTGCTATTCAGTCATTAATACACAAGGAAAAGTTGATGTTTTTGTCTCTTAAACACCAGAAGTAATGATGTAAAATTTTGTATTTTTCAGCAATTTACAAGAAAATCTATCTGAGATTGATGGTGGAGATGAGATGATGAACAGGTTTGAGGCTAAAAATGCAAAGTATTGTAAGATGCGACGCCAGTTGGCCAAGAAGACAAGGCAGATTGAAGCCTTGAAAAGACACATTGATGATGTTCCTGGTCGAGCAGAGCTGTCACAGTACCAGCGACGTTTTATTGAGCTTTATAACCAGAGTATGTATAGTTTAAATGCACTTACTTTAATAATCAGTGTTTTTGAGTCTGTCAGGAAAAGTGATTTTTTATATATGTAATTTACAAAGTAATTACATAGCTATTAGACTTGATTAAGCCTTTTGATACCTGCAAACAAAGAAACTCAGCAGGCATCACAAAATTTAGACAAAGTCCTGAAATGGCTGTCAGGTCCTCCTTTTGAACCTCTTAGCTGCTGCTACACTCAGTAATCTGACCAGAAAGACTTTCTGGTCGCGTTAACCTCGGCAGAAGAGTGAGTGAAATCCAAGCCTTAGATAAGAGAATGGGTTTCTCTAATGGAGACTCTTTAGTCTCATATACTTCAGGCTTCCTCGCTAAGAGTGAGAACCCTATAAAACCTTGGCCGCACTCTTTTACTATCAAGAGCTTGTCTGGTGTAATAGGACAGGAGGATGAAGGAAGGACTCATTGTGTAGTGAGAGCTCAGAAGTTTTACATCCACAGGACTGGAAGCATCAGCGGACTTTCCGATAGCTTGTGGTGTTCTGGTAAGGAACCTTCACCCCCTCATTCTAAGAACGCCCTTTATCTCTTTCTTAGTGACCTCCTTCGAGAAGCACATTCCCAGATAGCAGTGGAGGCTCTTACCTGCATTGAAGGTAAAGGCTCATGAAATTAGTGTGATGGCTACATCTGGCCATCAGATATAATCTTTTGTTGGTTTCTGTTCTCCAGTCCACTTTCTGGAAATGTAAGTCAGTCTTTGAGACGCATTATCTTAAAGAAGTGGAAACAAATTTTAATTATTGCCGTATTTTAGGTTCATTTGCGGTGGCTGGCATAGTAATGGGAGAAGCATAGGAAGCATTCCTTCCTACTTTTCTCTTCACCTTGAAAACTGTTGTTGAGTCCTTGAAGAGTCTGGGGGTACTTGTTACTGGATACCCTCTGGAATCTTTGGTAGGGTGGTGGCATTTAATATTTGGTGTATGTAATTTGTTGGTATTCTGGCTTTGTATTGTTGTTCATGGTACTGCACCCAGGACAGGGGCAATGTTTGTGCTATACCAGTGCTAGGTAAATTCTGTGCTATAAGGCCCCCACTATGTTGTAGGTGACCCTGGTCTGACTCTTACACCTCTACTAGGTGAGAGTAGTTGTGCCAGAGGCAATTTTGTCTGCTATAGCTCTCTTAACAGGTAATGAAACAAAAAGCATCATGTTAATGCTGGCAAAATCTTTCTATTCACATAGTATTATCAATTATAATTGCAATAGACTTTCATCAATGACTCCCACCTCCTAGCAATGTGGGAATCAGCTATGTAGTTACTTGGTAAGATACTTAAATAAAAATGATATTTTTATATTAAAATAAGGTTTTATTTATATTTACCAAGTACAGTCCGGTTTCGAAATATGTGTTTGAATTGTGCAATTCCCCTTTTATGTGGTCACTAGTTCTCAAAAATAGATTTTCTATATCTAAGACTTGTTGGATGGCCATTGGACAGACATCCCTCTGGATGTTCATACTCTTTCTTGGAGCAATTCTGACAGCGGTGTGTATGAAGGGTGCTGTAGGTGTTATTCTAGTGTATCAAGGCCACTGAAAAGGCCTGGTTCGTTGGCAGAAGACGATTCGCCACTCTCTTGTAAGCGTGCTAGGGAGCGTGGGTGCAGTCCACTCCCATCCTGTAGTCTTTGGGAGATACCCTGTCAGGTGGCAGAACCTCAAGTTGTGTTTCCTAAGTGCTCCTCTTCCAAGAAAGTGTCCGAGTGCCCATGGTCTGAGCATCCAGTGACTGAATGCCCAGCGCACTAACGTCCAGTTGTGGTGGGATCACAAGCTAGAAAAAACAAGTTGCAAAACCCTCCCCACATTAACCTAATCACTCCTGCTACCCAACCCACCCCAGTCACACTTTCTTCTTTACACAACAAAATACATGCAGGACAATTGACCTATAGCTACAAAACAAAAACAAAAACAACACAAAACACACGTACTTACCAACTCTCCAGATACTCCGGGCTATCCTGTGCTGTCTACTGGTCGAGGTCACAAGAGATACCAACAACAACAACCAAGGACCACAACCCAATAACAACAACAACACAACAACCAAGGACAACAACAACTCAACAATAATCAAGGAACACAACCACAACTCGACACAACAACAAAACTCAACAACACAACAACAAAAAAGGAACAATCACAACCCAAGACCACTGCACAAACCACAAGCAACACAAAAAAAAAACAACAGCACAAAATGCAACACACACACCTACCAACAACATCAACCACAACAACTCACATATAACTCAACAGGAACTTGCAAGCACAACAAATCCAACACAGGCACAACAACTCTAATCAACTACTAATATCAAACCCAACAACAATCAGCAACAAACCAATAACAATTCAAAAACACACCACTTGACTGACTATAGCTATCAATGTCTTCACAGAAGACATTGATAGCTATAGTCAGTCTGATAGAGATCAGAACTCTGATCTCTACCAGCAGACAACCCAGCCAGAACTCACTAACAGCCAATACAGTCGTTAACTATCCATACAGCAATTACACCCTCTCTCTCTCTCTCTCTCTCTCTCTCTCTCTCTCTCTCTCTCTCTCTCACACACACACACACACACACAGATGTTGTCAAATGGAACTCCATAACTCCTCCATATTTCCTCCCCTGTTACATTTGACAACGCCTCCTTTCACTCACAACACCCACACTAAATAGCCTTCCGCAACACCCACGGATGCTCAGATGCAGGTCCCCTGGATCTTGTTTGAGGGCCCTCATACACACTCTCAGTTACACTGCCATCAACTTCTCCCAGATCACTTCCAGTCAGACTACCATTACTATCTCCCTCACTACCATCCCCCCAAATCCCATTCACTATCTCATCTACCCCTTCTAACTCTTGTCCGAACATCTTTCGTAACTCTGCCACCAAATCACTTACCTCATTTACACTTCTGCCAAACTCCCGAAGAGACTCATTCATACTGCTAACTACATCCTTACTACCTGATTCCCTTCCTGGTGAAACTTCACTAAACCCTGACAATTCAAACCCACACACGCTATATGTATCATTCCTCCCCTCAAAGTCATCTGTATTACACGCCTTATCCACCATTTTTACCCTAACACTAACCCCTCTATCATGCAGTTCACGTTTCTCCCTTTCATTCCCTTTCCTTACCTTCTTCCTCTTTCTTCCATACTCAACCAACACTAACTGCTGATCTTCCAGACCCATTTGCTCACTGATGCTCGGCTCACATTTATTCACCCTCAACCACTCACTCATCACATTCTCCCGAACATACTGTCGCATAATAGAGGACCCACCCAACTGAATCCCCTTTTCACCTAGTTTTCTGAATTCCCAGCCTGACTCATCCTCTTTTGCCTACACACACTCGCCACGTGACCTTCCATTCCACATTCAACACACTTCGCACGCTGTTCTTTACACATCCTAGCATAATGGCCATTCGTCCCACAGCTGCCGCAAACTATGTTCATACGGGTACCCCGACATCCACTAGCGATTTGCCCTACCCGTCCACACCTATAACATTTAATATCCCTATCTTTCTTGCACTTGCTCACTAAATGCCCCGTTTGTCCACACCCGAAGCACGCTCCTAACGCCCACCGACATTCATTCTTCCTGTGTCCAGGCTTAAAACACTGCTGCTGCTCTCGCTCACAACTAACTGACCTTACTCTTCCAACACTCGCACTCCTATCTCTTTTAGGGCTAACTACACTCACATTACTTGCCCTAACGCTCCTATCTACCACTCGCTCTGCCATTCACCTCGGCCCTTCCAAAACTGCCTCCCTATAGCTTTTAAACTCTGGTACAACCTCAGCTACTTCAGTCCTAACACTAACACTTACTCTCTTTCATACACCTATCTAACTCGTAATCCTCTACTATTTCTAAGATGTCGTTCCACGTTAACCTTTCATTCGTCCATCGCATTTTCTCCTTACGTTTCAGATTTATAAACTCATATACACTCTCTGGTACAGTCGCCAACAACTTTCGCACTAACTCCTTACACTCATTTATCCCTTCGTCCCCAAACTTTTTCCCAGCTAATGTTTCTAACCTACAGACATACATTGACAACGACTCGCCAACAGTCATTCTTGCCTCTTCAAAATCTTGCTTTCTCCTATATCTAACGCTACTCTTTATCCTCTTTGCCTGTTCTACAATCCTAGCTTTTACACTCTCATACGGCACATTCCCTACACTCATAATTACCCTATACATATTCAACAAAAATCCCGTCAAAAAGCTACCTAACTCTCTTGCCCAGACTCTCTTGTTATCCCCATACTTTGCCTAACAATACCTCTCATATTCTTTAAAAAAGTCCCCTATGTCCCTACTACCATATTCCTCATATTGTGCACATCGGGGTACCTCTCTCATATACACAGCCTTTCGTACTTCCCGCTCACTCTCACTCTCACTTTCGCTACTTCCATTCTGACCCCTCTTTCCCTCTTCCGAATACAGTGAGTCAACTTCCACACTCACGTCCATACCCCTAACTACGCTCTTCTTACCCTTCTTCTTTCTACCTACCTGTTTCCACTCACCGCTATCTAAATCACTCTCAGTCCTTTCCCCAGTGTAGACAGTCCTAGTCTCATCCCATCTGTCACCCTTACTAACCTTCTTTCCCTTAGTCTTCTTCTTTTCCTCAGCCCCCTTCTTATTCTTGTCTTCAGTTTTATCCTTATCCTGTGTCTTCTCCTTCTTTCCCTTACCTATCACAACCAAATCACCTTCATCACTCGTACTCTCATCCACTCGCTCTTTCACTTTCTTTACTACTCCTGACCTGTCACAAGACCCAGTAGGCCTACCTCCTACAGCGCCCTCTCCCACGAATAGCTTCATCATTTCCTGCATCATCTCTTGCACTGCACTCATCATTACCCCAAATTTTTCGTCCATTTTCTCAACCATTCTCTCTTCCGCTCCTTTCACATCTTCTTTCATTCCCACTTTCGCACTCCTTAGCATTCCTCTTATTTCCTCTAACTCGCTCTTCAGCTCCTCACACTCTACCCTCAACCTCTCATTCTCCACTTCGAACCTTCCCTTAGCTTCCCTCGCCAACCGTAACTCCTCCTTCAGCCTCTCTATCTCCTTCAACCCTTCCATCCTCACTTATCCACCAATCACACAACTCACTACCCAATTGCCCTGCAGCTGCCGCACCAACTGTCCCTGTTCGGGCGCCAAAAAACAATGTGGCGGGATCACAAGCTAGAAAAAACAAGTTGCAAAACCCTCCCCACATTAACCTAATCACTCCTGCTACCCAAACCCCAGTCACACTTTCTTCTTTACACAACAAAATACATGCAGGACAATTGACCTATAGCTACAAAAAACAAAACAAAAACAACACAAAACACACATACTTACCAACTCTCCAGATACTCCGGGCTATCCTCTGCTGTCTACTGGTCGAGGTCACAAGAGATACCAACAACAACAACCAAGGACCACAACCCAATAACAACAACACAACAACAACCAAGGACAACAACAACAACAACAATAATCAAGGAACACAACCACAACTCGACACAACAACAAAACACAACAACAAAAAAGGAACAATCACAACCCAAGACCACTGCACAAACCACAAGCAACACAAAAAAACAACAGCACAAAATGCAACATACACCTACCAACAACATCAAAGAATAACAACAGCTCACCAATAACAACCCTCACAACCACACCAAGGAACCACAACAGCTCCCCAACAACAACCCCCAACCACAGCAACTCACATATAACTCAACAGGAACTCGCAAGCACAACAAATCCAACACAGGCACAACAACTCTAATCAACTACTAATATCAAACCCAACAACAATCAGCAACAAACCAATAACAATTCAAAAACACACCACTTGACTGACTATAGCTATCAATGTCTTCACAGATGACATTGATAGCTATAGTCAGTCTGATAGAGATCAGAACTCTGATCTCTACCAGCAGACAACCCAGCCAGAACTCACTAACAGCCAATACAGTCGTTAACTATCCATACAGCAATTACACCCTCTCTCTCTCTCTCTCTCTCTCTCTCTCACAGATGTTGTCAAATGGAACTCCATAACTCCTCCATACAGTGTCCTGTTCCCAAACATCCAGTGTCCAAGCACCCAGTGGCCAAACAGCACCCAGTGTATGAGTATTCCATATCAGATGTCGAGTGTCAAAACGTGCAGTATCAGAATGAGCAATGTCAGAACGTGTAGTGTACGAATGCCCAATAAACAAGCGTTCAGCATTTGAGTGTTTAGGTTCTACTAAACACTTTCTGTTGGACTATTCTGTGTCCAGGTGTCCAGCGCCTGCACACCTAGAGTCTGAAGGCATGCTTCTGCTCATTTGGCACCAGAAGAGAAGTATGCTACAGTCTTGAGCACCTATTCCCCCTTCAGTCGGGACAGGTGGATTTGGTTTTTCTTGTAGTTGATGATCCATCATCAGCTCCCATCCAGCAACAGCATTTTGACCCCTTTTCAAAAACCTTCCCTGATGACACAGAACCCTCCGGATATTGCTACTTTTTCGATTTCTTCAGATGAAGAAGATTTAGAACAGGAGCAACCAACCTCTACTTTCTCTGTGCTCCTGTGGTATTTTTTTGGTATGTTACCCAACCTTCTTCTCTCCAGCTTCTCCGACGTCTCCAGGTTCGGCCTTCACGATGCAACAGCCTGCAGGATCTGCAGGGCTGCCTAGAATGGTGCTGTCGTCCTCCTCTAAGAAGGCATTTAGCAAGATAGATGCTTGGTTGGCAGAGAAGAGGGAGTTATGGAAAGCTATTTTTTTTATACCCCTCCTCCTCGTCTAGTATGACATGGGCAAGCGTCACATTCTACTGGAGAAACTACTTCATTGGGTGTATGTTCCTCCTCTCAGTGAGATTTTTCCAGTCTTATCGACTCTGCCAGAAGGTCTACTTTCTCTTCTGAAAGAATTTTATTAATGTCGTTGGAACTAGACCACCTCATCAAAGATGTCTATAAGGTGTTTTGAGTGCTGAGCTTCCTTGACTGGACCATAGGGGCTCTAGCAAAGAATATTAAAGATTCGCTAGAAGTGCTTGTGTGTGCAAACAAAGCGGTCAGGGACGGCACACAGGAATTAGCAACAATTTTTACTAAAGGAATGCTTTTCCCCATGACTTTAGAATGAGTAACGGCTGAACTGCAAAAGAAATCTACGCAGGACCTGCTCATGCAATCCACCAAACGTCCAAGAGGCTCAGGACATACTCCTTTGGCTGCCTTCAACACTAGGACTATATCCCCTCCATCACAGCAGCCCTTTCATGGTGGAGAGGATGTTTTTAATCCTGCCCTCATGGGAACCTCCAATCAGGGTGACCCAGTAAGAAGACTTCAGTTAGACCCGTTCCTAGAAAGTGAAGAACCAGTCCTCTGTGCTCCGGTAGGAGCAAGGCTTCTACAGTATTTGGAAGAGTGGGAAGCCAGGAGTGTGGAACCATGGGTTCTAAAAGTCCTCAAGGAGGGCTATGCCAACCCATTCAGGGAGAAACCTCTCTTAACATCCTTGGCCATCAGTTTAACAGCCTACTCGTTAGGCTCAGAGAGGTTTTCAGCCCTGTTGTAAGAAGTTTTGACCCTTGTCAAGAAAAAAGCTGTGGAATTAGTTAGACATAAACTCAGAAGGCTTTTACAACCACCTATTTGTCATCCCCAAGTCATCAGGAGGATGGAGGCCTGTCCTGGACATAAGTGCTCTGATTTTTTTTTTTTTTTTTTTTTTTGTCAAGACCAAGTTTAGAATGAAAACAAGCCAGTCAGTCCCGTCAGCCATCCAGCAAGGGAACTGGATGGTAACAGTAGACATGTAGGATACATACTTCCAAGTTATCAGTACATCCAGAATTCAGGAAGTATCTGAGGTTTGTGTTTCAAGGACAGGTCTTTCAATTTCGAGCGCTGTGCTTCGTCCTTTTCACAGCCCCTCAGGTATTTACCTGGATTCTTGCCCTTCTCGCCAAGTGGTTACACCTCATGGGCATAAATGTTTGTCTGTATTTAGACAACTGGCTCCCATGCTTCTACTTGAGATCCAAGTGCATAATGGACCTACAGAAGATGGTCCGTCTCGCTAAGCTTACTAATCAAAATGAAGAAGTCTCATCTGATTCCCTCTTCATCAATACTTTATTAAAGGATGAAGATCAGTTCTCTGAATTTTTAGGCTTTTCCCTCCCATCAACGAACACAAAACTGCCTGAATAAATTCTGAAACTTCCTCCCTCGCCCTTCCTGCTCAGCCAACGGGTGGATGAGTTTGTTAGGGACCCACCCATCCATAGAGAAATTCATGCTTTTAGGGAAATTGCACATTAGACCGCTATAGTTCTTCCTAAAAGCCAGTTGGAAAAGGAAGACACTGCCAGATTCATTTGTTATCGCCATCACTCCCAAGATAGAGGAGAACCTTCAGTGGTGGCTAGAAGAACACAGGCTTGTGGTGGGAAAGTCACTACACCCCTTGAACCCCAACCTAACTTTATATTCAGACACATCCGATCGGGGTTGAGTAGCCCTCTTGGACAGCAAGGAAGTTGCAGGGATGTGGTCTTCTGCAGAGAGAAAATTACACATCAATGTGAAGGAGTTGAGGGCGATCCATCTAGCTCTTCAATCTTTCTCAACTTTAACATGTAGTAAGATAGTAAGAGTCCTTTCTGACAGCATGACTTCTCTGGCTTATGTCAGGAATCAGTGAGGGACTCAGGAAGAGAGCAACCAGACAATTATTCTCACTTGCTTCATTCAAGGAAAGTTAAATGTCCTCCTGGACGAATGAAGTCGTTGCAAATACGTTCTACTGCCGGAGTGGACATTGAATCCACATGTGTGCACTGACCTGTGGAAACGGTGGGGAAAGCCATCGATAGACCTGTTCGCAACATAAGGAACCATCAACTCCCTCTGTATTGTGTGCCAGCCCCTCTGGATTCCATGCCCCAGATTTGCAAGCCTTTCCTCTGTTCAGCATGGTGAGTGAGGTACTGAACAAGTTCATCTCTCACAGTAACACCTCATTGACTTTAGCACTAGCTCCCTTCTGGCCACAGAAGGAATGATTTCTGGATCTTCTTGGCCTTCTTGTGGATTACCCAAGTCTGTTACCACATAAAGGGTGTCGGTATAGCACAAGGGCGAGTGGAAGCCACTACCACAGATATTCTGCCAATTAGAAGTCTCCTCTCAAAACCCCTCTCTAGATAGATGCCGTTACAACATGTACCTTCCACTCACTACTACTACAACATCTGCCCGAAAGCTCATTCCTGAAATACGCACCCAAGCTTGGGTCGGCTAAAGGCCGGGGGACCAGGAGAAGAGAGGGATGGGTTCACCGGGCGACACAGGTCTTCCCCCAGAAATAGATTTTTCCTTCGTCAAAATCCCTTTTCTGGGTTCGACCTGTGTCGGCTGGTGAAGTAGTATCAGAGAATTGGCCATACAAGCTTGGTAAATCACAAAATTTTATAGATATATAAAGAAAATTGAAAATGTTCTTAAAATTATGTTTTAATAACCAATGTAAGAATAGCAAGTTACAAATGGTAAAAAGGGGATCAAATATGACCAAATCCATACTAACCTGGGAAAAACAACAGGTAAGGAATAGAAAAACAAACAATTATGAACTATGTACATGTCCAGGAGTGGGTTGATGAGCAATCCAGACCGGAACATAAGGCAGACAGGCAGGGATTACAAGCGAGGCAGGTAGGTGAGAGTGAGTATCAAAAGAAAAATTAATAGCAAAATAATAGAATACAAAAATAGTTATAAAACTAGGCCATATCAGGGGAGACAATGCTCCCTGCAGCCACTGCCGAATATTTAAGGGCCTCTAAATTCTTCAGATAGTGGCGTTTAAATACTGTCGGGGATTTCCAACCCGTATATTTTTTAAGATCCTCGAAGTTCATATTATGAAAATAATTAACTGAGGTAGCCACTGCCCGGATATCATGGGCATGAGGGACTGAATCCGGATTAGCTTGTTTAATAAAATAAAGAATTTGTTGTCTGATTCCCTTCAAGGAGATGGTTCCGCCTTTTTCTCTAATAAAAAGAGGACCTGAAGACCTTTCAGAAGTTCTGCCCAGATAAGATTTTAATGTAACGATAGGACACAATGATGGGTCCTGTGGGAGAGGTACAATCTTCCATGGAGACCACCTGTTTTGTGGGTCTTCATTCTTTGCTAGGAATTTCCGATCTGGGGAGAGCAGAACTTCTCCTGAAGGGAGGAAATCTATATGATTTGGTTCTCTAGAGAGCCGACACTTCAGATATTCTGGCGCCCGAGGCCAGACTCATTAAAAATAATGTTTTCCTGAGAAGGGTTATATATGAGCATGATTCATTATCAGTATCTGAAGCCAACTTGAGTACATCGTTTAAAAACCAGGAGACCGTGTGAGGGCGGTCCACCGGTCTCAGACGAGCACATGCTTGAGGGATAGACGAGAAGTACGAATCTGTCAAATCAATATTAAAGCCAAACTGAAATATCTTCCTTAAGGCAGATTTAGTCATAGTAATGGTACTAGAGGCTAGGCCTTTTTCGAACAGAGTTCTAAAGAATGAAATTGCCAGATCCGTAGTCATCTTCTGGACATCTGATTCTTTTAGAAAGATGGCCAACTTCCTTACTGCTGAATCCTACTGCCTGAGTGTTGATTCTCTTTTGTCTGACTCCACAAACAGGATGTTTAGTGGGTCAATACTAGCATCCTTCTGTGCCGCAAACTTCATGAAGTCCATAAAGTTAGGGCTTTCAGAATTCTTGAGGAAGCTGACAGTCCGAGTTTGTACTATTGGAGTCAGTTTTGGGTTGGGAATCCGTCTGGGGTGGAGATTCAACTCTAGTAGAAGAGGAAACCAATTGTTCTTGGGCCAGTTGGGTGCTACCAATGCTACCTGTCCTGTGAAAGATCTGAGTTTGTGCAGAACTTTCATTAAGAGGTTTATTGGCAGAAATAGGTAAATCTTCTGCCAATCGTTCCAGTCTATGGACATCGCATCTGTGGCATGAGCTAGAGGATCCAGATTGGGAGCCACATAACACAGAAGTTTGTGATTGGACTCCATGGCAAACAGGTCTACCTGAAGGCCCAGGATTTGTTGGCAAATCCAATGGAATGATTTTGTGTCCAAGTTCTGGATAGAGAGTCTGCAATGACATTCCGTACTCCTGCCAGATGAGTAGCTGACAGGTGCCAATGATTTTTCGTTGCTAACGAAAATATCGCAATCATTACATGATTTATTTTGCTCGACTTGGAGCCCCCTCTGTTTATGCAATGAACTATCACTGCGCTGTCCAAGACTAGTTTTACATGAATGTTCTTGACTGGAGCTAGTTGTTTTAAGGTCAGAAAAATGGCCATTGCCTTTAGGACGTTGATGTGGAACTGGCGGAATGTTTTCGACCACGTTCCTTGAACCTTCTTGTACTGGGAGTAGCCCCCCCCCAACCGCTCAGAGAGGCGTCTGTGTGGACTATCAGAGACGGCGGGGGAAATTGTAGTGGTACTGATTTGGAGAGACTCCGGACTTCTGTCCATGGACGGAGTCTTTTCTTTAATATCGGCGGAATCAAGGAGATTTTGTCTCTGAACTTGTTGTTGGCTCTTTTCCGCCAGACCCAATTGATATCCTTCAGTCTGGCTTTCAACAGAACATCTGTTATTGAGGCAAACTAAAGAGAACCTAGAATTCTCTCTTGGGTATGACAAGAAGCCCGTTTCTTCTTGAGGAATTGTCTCGTAGCTTTCGCTATCTCTCTGCGCTTTTTTGGCGGGAGAGATAGCTTGTGTGTGGTTAGGTCCCATTGAATTCCCAACCATTGAAAGCGAGATGCCGGAATGAGACGGGACTTTTCCTTGTTTATCTGGAAACCCAGGTATTCTAGGAATTCTATTACTTTGGCTGTTGCTTTGCGAGTTGTCCAGGTAAGCTACTAACATTACCCCTTGAGCTCTTAGTTCTTGAACTACTGTCTCTCCTAGTTTGGTGAATATTCTGGGCGCTATGTTGAGCCCGAATGGCATGACTCTGAATGAGTAAGCTTGTTTTCCTAGTTTGAAGCCTAGGTATGGAGAGAAGTTTCTTGCTATCGGTACATGATAGTAAGCGTCTGTAAGATCGATAGAGGTGGTGATGACCCCACGGGGAAGTAAGGTCCGCACCTGCGAGACGGTCAGCATGTGGAACTTGTCGCATTGAATGTAAGAGTTGAGACGGGACAGGTCCAGAATCACTCTTCGTTTGTCCAAGTCCTTCTTCGGTACACTGAACAGACGTCCTTGAAATTTCAGGCGATTGACTTTCTTTATTGCCTTCTTTTGAAGAAGATCTTTGGCATAGTCTAGCAGGTCTGTCGTTGGAATCTGGTGAAAACTGACTGGTGGAAGAGGCCCTTTCTTCCATTTCCACCCCAGACCCAATGGTCCAATGGTCCCGGGAGAGAAACAGTCTCCCGCCCACCTGCAGAGTCTCACTGACTGGTTGAGGTCTTACTTCCTCTGCCTCCTCTGAAGCCTCTGCCTCTAGAGCCAGCTCTCTGTCGGAAGTCACCTCTGGCGCTACTCCTTGCGTGCCTATTGAAGCCTCGAAACGCCCCTTGTGATTCAGAGGAGGCGTTGAAAGCTGGAGAAGTTACAAGGGCGGCTGAACTCGAAGGCTGTTGAGTCGGTTGACTCGAACAAACTGTTGTTGTGGCTGTGCCTTGGATGTCAAAGGCTTGTTGATCTGGGAGACAGGAACTGCTTGCATTACTGTCTGAGGCTGAGAGGACTGGAAAGGCTGGAACTTCCTAGGCCTCTTCCTACCTTTGGATTGTGGGCCGGGGTCTCAAATTTCCTTTTGAAGGGAAATCCCCAACGGACACGAAGGTTCTGGTTAGCTCTAGCCGCCTCGCTGAGGACGCTGTAAACCATGTCCTCTGGAAAGAGGTTGGTACCCCAGATTGACGCATTTTTGAGCCTGTTCGGCTCATGCTTGATGGAAGCATTAGCAAAGACATGCTTCCTGCAGGCTCGTCTAGCCACTATAAAGTCATACAGGTACGATTGAAAAACCTGTAATAGTGACTTTGTCAGGACTCGGAACAGATGCTCATCTGCAAAGACTGTAGCCGTCAACTCTGCAGTGGTGACTGAGTTAATTGACCTACTCAGCCTGCATCTTGCTTCGAATTCCGCCTTGACCATAGGGTCCGGAATTCTAGGCAAACATTCACTGAATTGTGTGGAGGCACACTCCGGGTTGAGTTTGCCCACCGTGAACGTTGCTGGAGCCCCAGCCCAACACTCTAGGTCTCCGGAGAAGAGCAAAGAGGTAGCCTCCGTCTCTTTTAGCCGAGGCATAGGCTTTTCCTCCATTCCGGCTTGCAGTGTCAATTCTGCAACCTTCGACGTACAAGGAGTCGGAACTTCGTGTGGCACCACAAACATAGTATAGCAACCTTTATGGGGTGTCAACTTGTTGTTGACACACTCCCAATCCGTGAGGGTGCGGACCCATGCAGACTGAGCCTGGTCCCTAGGGTAGATAACCGTCTCTTTCGGGACTTTGTCTACCCTGACCAGCGCTTCCTTGGCTAGTCTAGCGTAGCCTGGGAAGGGGAATTGTAGAACGGGGCATGCAGAGCCAACCGCCACGGGTTGCTGTTCTCGAATAGCGGAAGCGCACCGCAAAGGACTGCGGTGTGTTTCTGGATTGGAGGAATCCGGTCACCAATTCCTCCTGGGCCTGTAACCTCTGGGTCAGAGACATGATGGACTAGCCCGAGATGTCCCTAGACCTGAGGCGAGTTGAGTGGACATCGATTCGAGTCTTGAGTCTACTACTTTGCTCATCTTCCGCATGAGAAGATTAGCGAAAGCCTCTTGGTCGAAGCCAGACTCTGCCGGTCTGGCTTTGGAAGACTTAGCTCTCGACCCCTTGGGTGGGGGAGTAGCTTTAGCCGAGGAAGTCGAAGGCTTGGAAGCCGATGACGACCTGGCAGAGACTGCCGGGGAATGCTTGGTTGGTTTGCCCGCCTTCGGCAGGGATCTCGTCTTCAAGGTTTTGACCTTGGGGATTACCGAGCCCGACCTATTCCAAGTGGGGGTGGACTTCACAGGGAAGCCCCAAAAGGAAGGAGGAGAAGAAGGAGTTGCATTGAAAGGAAGACTACCTGCCTCACTTACCTCCCTACCTACCACCTGTTCCTTGGTGGCCATAGGCTCCCGGTGCAGGCTGATGGCTGCCACCTCCTCCGTCACGGCATCACACAAGCCCTCTTGGTCCTCCGGGGGGGTTGGGTCTCGTGGCGGATACGCTCGATGATGGGAGCCGCTACTGACGCCGGTACTGCTGCTGAAACTGGAGCGTTGGGGTAGAGGAGGGCGCACAGCTCCTCCGACAGCACGTAGGGTTGGCCGGCTGCCATGTTCCTGCCATACCCGCCTACCCAGGCCTTAAGGGCCAACATCGAGGAGGTCTTGAGCGCCAAATTAACCTGTAAGAAAAACCAAATTAGGTTCCCCATTGTCGGGGAATTTTCCCCAACCTAAATGTGTAACAGAAAATTCAGAGTAACAATGAGGCGAGTATGCTACCTACTGACTCATCTGTTACGATCTTAACTAGATCATAACACACCGTACAGGCTTCCGGGTGCCAGACCACGCGTCCCTCCAAGTGGATGGTGCAGTTGGCATGAGGCCGGCAGACCTCATGCCCATACATCTTGTACAGAACGGCCGGACAACCCAACTCCTGGCATCAGACCATCTGTAAGTTGAAAAGATAAATGAGTATCGTCAGATAACACTGCCAGAGTTAATTCCGGCGGTGTGAGTACACTTCAACTAGATACTTAACCAGCTAAAGGCAATATCGAGTATAATTTTCAACTTACTTGTTATTAATAAAACTGGAAGTCTCCGCCTGCTCCGGAATCCATACTAGGGATCGTCAAAGCTACAACAAACGGAGAGGGCCTGATACAAGCAGAACAGGGGAATAAGGCAAAACCTAAGCCTGAGTCTGATCGCACCGGAGTAGAGTAACGAAACCTAACCAATTTTAGGCGCGTTCTCTGAGCCCAGTTCCGCCCCCCCCCCCGGAGTGGGGAGCAGCGACAGCATAGAAGATGGAAAAACAGAGCGGCGGGAACAATGGTACGTAAAACTCCGGTGTATACTTTCTGGAGCGCGTGATGGTAGACCACACTTCGCTGGAATAAATACAGGCCCGGAGACATACCAACAGAGACTAAATAAAATAATTTCTTAACATTAATCTCTGAATGTCTCCGCCTACTCTGGAATCCATAATCTCGTTATCACAATAGCTAAAACTGGCAGGGTTGGGCTGATACGAGCAGAACAGGGAAAATAGGTAAAACCTAGGCCTGAGTCTGATCGCACCAGAGAAGAGAAGCAATTCCAAGTCAATTAGAAACGCAGCTCTAAGCCCAGTTCCACCCCCACTGGAGTGGGGAAGCAGCGATAACATAGAGGAGTACGGAAAACAGAGCGGCGGAACAGTGATATGTACAGTCCGGCATATGGCCTACTGGCGGGTGTGATGGTAGACCCCACCTCGCCAGAGGACAGATAGACCCGGAGACATACCAAAAAAGATTACATAATCTACTAATCACCCAATCTCCTCTGAATAATCCCCTGGATTAAGCTCTACGCTCTAGCTGTCGTTCATCGGTAGGATTACTGGGGCAGCGAGCTAACTAGGCAGCGCCAGAACGAGTCCTGGACAGGGGTTGGGGGGGGGAGTGTCTGAAGGAGAGTGGACGAGTTGTGATTGCCTGGCCACAGCAACTGATTGGTGACCAACCACCTCTCGGGAGCCATAAACTAGCCTACCACTAAAGGGGCAGAAGACGGTAGGCCAACTGACACCCTAAAGGGGGCAATGGCCCAGGCTACACTCAACAAGACAATACATAAAATAATTGATGAGGAATTACTGGAATAACTGCGAAAAGGAGGGGGGGGGAAGGGGGTGAGGGATGCACCCAGCTAAGATCCCAGTCTAACCCTCCGAGATCGGTACAGATCCGGTCAGGTAGGCTAGTATGGCTCCAAAAAGGACGTCATGAAGAGGATGGATAGAACCTAACTCAACCCTCCAAAATCGAATAATCCGATCTGGTCAGGTACGATAGGTCTAGGCCCTACAAGCATGACAAGAGAGAGACTCTCTGTCCTAGACCACCCTCCAAGCAAACATCTGCCTGGTCAGGTGGCGGTAAAAGGGGCCACAGGGATATACAAGACTGCCTGGCCTACCCTCCAAAACCTAGCCTAGGTCTGGTCGGATAGGCCAGGGAAGGACATTGTGAGAACTTCCAACCTCATCAAGAAAACAATTATTTGAATAGTTTATCACAAAGTGCATATAATCAAGTGTATTACTGCCTATAATCGAAAACTACTCTAGAAATATACAATGCGCGTCAAAATAGTCGTTGTGTTTTGAAACGCGACAGTTTTTTGCCGCGAATAAGGCGACCCCCATATCTATGGGAAAAAAATTGGCTGGGAGAAATTGACTAATTGGCAACATAACTGAGTCACTTGTCTCACTCACAGCTCGGGAAAAAGTAACCAAAAATTATTGGTCAGTGTTCTTAAGTGATTTATGAACAGTAGACATCGATCGTGACCTGCCTGATTTTTTGGAACACGCTTCCAGAACTTTTTTTGTGAAAGTGTGTGTGTACGCTAATGTACTATGTCTACGGGGTATACCTCATTTGAAAATCGTGTACTAGTTGTACAGTTACACAGTGAAGGTTATAAAATTGGCAAAATTAGTAAGAAAATTGGTGTAAACCAGCGAACTGTGCAGCACATTTTGAAAACATACCACGATAATGGAGACAAGGAAGTACCTCACGCTTCTACAAGTTCTGGGAGGCCACGTATTATCAGTAACAGGGGTTTGAGAGTGCTGGGCAGGGATATTGAAGTCAATCCGACCCTTACTGCCAGAGAACTTAAGGTTGCAAATCCAGATATAGTGGCAGGAGCTTCTGTTAGGACCATACAGCGGCGCTTGAGCAAGGACTTGAAATATTCAAAAGTGAAGGCGTGTAAAAAGCCGCTAATAACCACCAAACAAAAGAAGACTCGACTAAATTTTCCATGTTCGTACAAAGACTGGGCTCTGGCAAAATGGCGTCAAGTGCTATGGAGTGACAAAGCAAGTTTTTTTGTTTCTGACAATAAGGGAAAGAGTGTGTGGCGAAAGTCGACATCAGACCCGCTGGACCCCAAGTACCTTGCCACGTGTGTGAAATTCCCGTTGTATGTAATAGTATGGGGTTGTTTTGGTTATGGTGGTAAAGGTAATTTGGTGATATTACCTCATAACAATACTGTTAATAAGAACTCGTATTACACTTTGTTGAACGAGAATTTGGAGGAATCTTTTGAGCGCAGTAAAACAAGTATTTTTCAGCAGGACGGAGCGCCTTCGCATACTGCGAAACAAAATATTATTTAGTTCAAGGACTGTGGAATTGATTTCATACAAGACTGGCCAGGTAATTCCCGATATTTCACCCATTGAAAATCTTTGGGTGATTATGAAAAGAAAATTACAGGACGTTGACACGACGACAATTGAAAAGTTAGAGACAGAGTTGAAGTGTATCTGGGACAACCTCGACGAGAAGCTCCTGCAAAAACTTGCAGATTCTGTCCCCAACAGGCTTAATGAAGTTCGCAGACGTCGGGGAATGCCTATCAAATATTAGGCTAGGAGTTGGTGAGTCTTAACCTATTTTTTTTTTTTTTTTTTTTACTAACCATTGATTTTTAATTAATATTTTCTTTTACGCAACATGTTTTTTCTTATGAAATCGCTATCCTGACAGTTTTCTTGACGGGTACTGTACGTGCATGAGTACCGCGAGAGAGAGAGGAATCTTCCTCTCCCAACAATGACTGGCGTACTGCTAGGCTAGTCTAGAAAGCCAAAAAACACAATACTCGCGCATAATGTATGAAGCATATAACTGTACGCACGAAGGGGAGCCAACACACTTCTGAGGGGCTGAGGATAACAAAAAGGTGCCCCAAAAGGCTAAAAACGTAAGATAAGCATAAAAGGAAGGCTTCAGAATATGTCAGGAGCAAGATGGGCCCTAAAATAGGCAAAAGACGTAAGGACAAAACTCGTAAAAATAAGGCTCCAGAAATCGACAGGAGCGAGAATAATGAAAAAGAATATGAAAACAGTAGCCCAAATAGTGAAGTGCTAAACGGTGGACAAAATACATACGAGATAAAAAACAGAAAATCATGCACGCTGCGACTCATGCACCCAAAAGGGGATCGAGAAGGCGTCATACCTGGTTCATGAGAACAAAAGGAATTGAGTAAAGGGCCAAAATTGAATGCACCGTGCCCCCACGAGTTTCAAAAACGATAAATGGAATACTCAACGTAGATGAAGAAGCTTGGAGCTCTTGAGACATGCTTCGTCACAAAACATTTCCTGGGGACAGCGAAAAAACGTGCTAAATCAGGAATGTACTTTCGGGCAGATGTTGTAGTAGTAGCGAGCAGAAGGCAGACGCTGTAACGGCACCTATCTAGAGAGGGGTTTTGAGAGGAGATTTCTAATTGGCAGAATATCTGTGGTAGTGGCTTCCACTCGCCCTTGTGCTATAACGACACCCTTTATGGGTGAGCGAGCTGGAGGTAGTAACTTCAGCATTCCATTTAGCTTTTTTCTCTGGTATATTTAGCATCCATTTATACCTAGAAATGTGTGCTACAGGAACATTTCACCGGCCGACACAGGTCGAACCCAGAAAAGTCATATATATTGATATTTTGCTGTGTTTTATAATTCAAGGATATGTTTACATACAATGAGAGAGAGAGAGAGAGAGAGAGAAGAGGAGAGACCGAGTAGAGAGACGAGAGATGAGAGACGAGAGAGAGAGAGAGAGAGAGAGAGAGTTTTTTTTAATAAATTCATGGGTGGTGGTGAGGACTAACCACACAACAACTAGGTCAAGCACAACATAAACCAAGAACCTACTGTACTAAATCATTTTTATCATAAATGTTCTATTTGTACATAATCACAAAAATACTAACATGATGTAATAAACCTAACATTCTGTTTGGAGGAACATTACCCGTCGTTCTTAACTACCCACATATTTTAGATATGATTAATACAGTATGTTGTATTATCCTAAAATATGTACTGTACAATAAATATAATTTCAAAAACATCTTACAACACAGCAAAAATCAATGAAATGTATGTACATTATGCGCAGTATTGTAGACGATGTGCAAGTTACATTAGGCAAAAGAAAATGTCTGAATTAGTATAGGGGATACTGAAGAGTAACAGTTGTAGCCAGGTATGTAATGTGGTAAGGTGAGTTTGAAATGTATATAATGTGGTAATGGGAGTTTTGTGAAATGATATGTGGTATATGGGATGATAGTTTGAGGTACATTTATTTTTGTTTGAACTGTCAAGTTGGGTGATGAACTGTTAAAACGGGCAGTTATAACCATTTTAGTAGTGCACATGTATATACTTAGGAGTAACATTTGTAGGAGGGTAATGTAAGATAGCTTTGGGTGTTTTGGGATGATGGTTTGGGTTGTATTTTTGTTTGAAACAATACTGTTGCAGTATGATAGTTTAAGGTATATTTTTGTTTGAACTATTAAATTAGGCAGTGAACTGTTAAAATAGGCGGTTATAAGCAATTTAGTTTTAGGGGTACAGGATATTTGGCAATTTTAAGGGTTTTTAGATGGGATTTTGTTTTCCTTGTAAAAAAGAGGGGGTCTACTGTACTGAAGTTATTCTGAAAACAGTCATCATAGATTTTAAAAATATTGTGTAAGATTGATAGTTTAATATATGGATAGATAAATGTCTTTTGACTTAGGTGTACTAATAGAACTCAGGGTGAGAGATATGTTACCAGAAATCTTGAGTGCTTGCATTTTGATATATGTATATTACAAGATCAGTTTGCAAAATTAAAATTTTTTGCTTTTATGAAGTTTAATGTCCCAAGAATAACAGGAACAATTTGAGTTGCAATGATTGAAACTTTATGTAAATTTAGAATTATGTGAGACATCATCAAAATATGAAAAAAATGTAAAAAAAAGGAGATTTTGACGGAGGAAAAAATCTATTTCTGAGCAATTACCTGTGTCGCCCAGTGAAATGGTTTCTTTGGTACTCATTTCTAAGTTATAAATATTGCTATATATACCAGAGAAAAAAGAGAAACGATAGTGCCAGAATATCTTGGTTCGCTCACCTTTTAATTAAAGGTGTCAGTATAGTAAAAGAGCGAGTGGATACCACTACCAGAGGTCCCTTGCCATTTAGTCTCCTCCTCCGCCAAAATCCCTCACCTACAGAGGAGCTGAACTAAGGCCCCGCTACCGCCTACTACTACGGTCAGCGTCTTTGTCGTCATTCCTGAAGATAGCACCCTAGCTTGGGCCAAACAGGGTGTGGAATGGAAAAAGGAAGGGTGGGATTTCACTGGGCGACACAGGTCATTGCCCAGAAATCGATTTTTCCTCCGTCAAAATCCCTTTTCTGGGCTCAGCCTGTGTTGCTCCGTGAAATAGTCCCAGAGAATTGGCTCCTTCAAGCTTGGAAAGGAAGTGGAGAAAAGCAACAATATTAGGTAAATTAAAACGCAAGTAAGGTTAACCCTCTAACGCCGAAGCGGTAAAAAAAAAATTGTCTCCCATGTGCCGGAGGTGTTTCAGAGTGAGCGCGGAAGCGGAAAAAATATTTTTTTCAAAAAATCACAGCGCGCTTAGTTTTTAAGGTTAAGAGTTCATTTTTGGCTCCTTTTTTTGTCATTGGCTGAAGTTTAGTATGCAACCATCAGAAATGAAAAAAATTATCATTATCATATATAAATAATGCGATATATGATAGCGCAAAAACGAAATTTCATATATAATTGTATTCAAATCGTGCTGTGCGCAAAACGGTAAAAGGTAACAAGTTACTTTTCTTTCGTTGTAATGTACACTAAATTGCAATCATTTTGGTATATAACACATTGTAAAACGATAAAAGCAACACAGAGAAAATATTATCACAAAATAATGCATGAATTCGTAACGCGCGGACGTAAACAAATATTTTTTTCAAAAATTCACCATAAATCTAAATATTGTCCTAGAGACTTCCAATTTCTTTCAAAATGAAGACAAATGATTGAATATTACTATACTGTAAGAGTATTAGCTTACAATTGCAGTTTTCGACCATATCTGATGAGTTAAAGTTGACCAAATGTCAAATTTTTTTATATATATATTTTTTATATGTAATTATTTCGGAAATAAGAAAAGCTACAACCTTCAAATATTTTTGTTTTATTCTACATGAAATTGCGAACATTTTCATATATAAAACTTTATGAAATGCTTAAATTAATGAAACGAGCAAATATTCCGAGAATGGTACGTACGCATTTCGGAGATTTGTGGCGGAGAATCCGCGCGCGGAGGGAAGGAAAGATTTTTTTTTAAAATTCACCATAAATCTAAATATTTTGCTAGAGACTTCGAATTCGTTTCAAGATGAAGATAAATGACTGAATATTACTAGACTGTAAGAGTTTTAGCTTACAATTGCGTTTTTCGACCATTTCGGTAGAGTCAAAGTTGACCGAACGTGGTTTTTTTTTCTTTTTCTATTCTTATCGTTGATTTATATGCAAATATTTCAAAAAAAAATGAGAAAAGCTACAACCTTCAATTATTTTTTGTTGTATTCTACATGAAATTGCGCACATTTTCATATATAAAACTTTATGTAACGGCTAATTTAAAATGGTGCAAAAATTACCACAATCGCACGTATGATTTTTTTGGAAGAGTTACCGCGCGGACATAAAGAAAATGTTATTTTTTTCATAAATTCACCATAAATCGAAATATTGTGCTAGAGACTTCCAATTTGTTGCAAAATGAAGGTAAATGCTTGAAAATTACTAGAATATAAGCGTTTTAGCTTACAATTGCGTTTTTCGACCATTTCGGTAGAGTCAAAGTTGACCGAAGGTTGAAAGTTTGGCAATTATCGTTATTTATATGAAAATATCTCAAAACTGATAAAAGCTACAACCATGGGTTGTTTTTAGTTGTATTGTGCATAAAATTGCGCACATTTCCATATATAAAACTTTATATAACAGCTAATTTTAAAATGGTGCAAACATTACCACAATCGCATGTATGATTTTTTTCGGAAGAGTTACCGCGTGGACGTAAGGAAAAAGTTTTTTCATAAATTCACCATAAATCGGAATATTGTGCTAGAGACTTCCAATTAGTTGCAAAATTAAGGTTAATGATTGAATATTACTAAAATATACGCGTTTTAGCTTACAATTGCGTTTTTCGACCATTTCGGTAGTGTCAAAAGTTGACCGAAGGTTGAAAGTTTGGCAATTATCGTTATTTATATGAAAATATCTCAAAACTGATAAAAGCTACAATCATGTGTATTTTATTGTTGTATTCTACATACAAATGCGCACATTTTCATATATAATACTTCATGTAACAGCTAATTTACAATGGTACAAAAATTATGTCAAAGTGACGAAATAATTTCAGAGATGTGTCACAGATACTTTTTAGTGCGATAAGAAAGAAATTCGCGCTTGCGCGCCTGCGTAACGATTGTAAACAAAACAACACCTTGATCCGTGAACTCCCAGCATCCCCCAAGGCACGTGATTCAAAAGTTTTAGGCTGGTAGGCCTATAAGTATTTTTCCGCGAATTTTTAAAAAACTTTTGTATGTCGACGTAAAATACGTCCAGTCGGCACCCGAGAGACAAAAAATGTCGACGTAAAATACGTCCAGTCGGCGTTTAAGGGTTAATTGCTATAATATAAAGCTTAAACTTACAATAAAGTGATAAGTATACACAGTAACATTGCGTTTTAATAATCCTTAAAGTAACTTAATCATAAAAGGACATACAACTATAACAACAGAAACGGTAATTAATCACTAAATAGACAAGGGAACTAAGCCCAAACACAAAGTGACAATATTCAGTATATACATAACTACATCCAAGGCAAAGTTATACAGAGACGACCGAGCTAAGCAAGGGGGCTAGTGAGGTAGGCAGAAGGGAAAGAGCTACAGAGATATAGGCTAAGTAATTACATATCATGCAGTGTCAGGTGAAACTGTGTTTCCGGCTGCCACTGCAGAGAATTTAAGGGCTTCTAAAGACTTCAAATAGTGGCGTTTAAATACTGTCGGAGATTTCCAGCCTGTGTATTTCTTGAGATCGTCAAAGTTCATATGTTGAAAGTAATTGATGGAGGTGGCAACTGCCCTAACATCATGACCCCGTGGGAAAGACTCTGGATTGGCCTGTTTTATGATATACAAAATTTGTTGCCTAATTCCTTTTAAGGAAATCGTACCACCTTTTTCCCTAATGAATAATGGACCTGAGGATATCAGGGTAGTCCTGCTTAAGTATGCTTTCAGGGAATTGACTGGAAATAGTGACTGGTCCTGTGGAAGTGGTTTAATTTTCCATGGGGCCCACCTTTCTTGTGGGTCTTCATTTTTGGCTAAAAATTGACGATCTGGGGAAAGGAGAAGCTCTCCTGAGGGAAGGAATTCAGTGTGACCTGGTTCCCTCGAAAGAGCCGACAGTTCTGAAATTCTAGCTCCTGAGGCCAAGCTTATTAAGAATAATGTTTTCCTCAAAAGAGTTATATACTCACATGAGTCATTATCAATTTCCGAGGCCAATTTGAGGACATCATTTAAAAACCATGAGACTGACCTGGGTCTCTCAGGGGGCCTGAGTCTAGCGCAAGCCTTTGGAATAGAAGAAAAGTATGAGTCTGTTAGATCTATACTGAAACCAAATTGGAAGATCTTCTTAAGAGCAGATTTGGTAGTATAGTGATTGTGCTTGCTGCTAGACCTTTCTCAAATAATGTCCTGAAGAAGGTTATGGCCAAATTCGTGGTCATGGTTTGTGCGTTTGAGCCCTTCAGGAACAAGGCCAGTTTCTTAACGGCTGAGTCATACTGATGCAATGTGGATTCCCTTTTGTCGGATTCTAAGAATCTGATGTTCTGGGGATCAATGTTGGCATCCCTTTGTGCCGCAAACTTCATGAAGTCCATAAAGTTAGGGCTTTCTGAATTCTTGAGGAAGCGGACACAGTCCGCGTTTGTACTAACTGAGTCAGTTTGGGATTGGGAATCTGTTGAGGCCGGAGTCCCAATTCCAGGAGTAGGGGAAACCAATTGCTTTTGGGCCAATTGGGAGCTACTAAAGCGACATGTCCTTTGAACGTCCTGAGTTTGTCCAGTACTTTCAGGAGAAGATTTACTGGAGGAAACAGATAAATCTTCTTCCACACATTCCAATCTAGAGCCATAGCATCCGTGGCGTAGGCCAGAAGGTCCAGGTTGGGGGCCACATAGCAAGGGAGTTTGTGATTTGACTCCGTGGCAAAGAGATCCACCTGGAGCCCCGGAACCTTTTGACAGATCCATTTGAATGACTCCTTGTCTAGGGTCCACTCCGATTCCAGCGGGGCGGAGCGTGATAGGGCATCTGCTACCACGTTCCTTACGCCCGCTAGGTGGGTGGCTGACAGGGGCCATTTGTTCCTGTCTGCCAAGGTAAATATGGCTACCAAGACATGATTCAGGTGACTTGATTTG
The DNA here is from genome assembly GCF_015104395.2 of Macrobrachium nipponense. Classification (NCBI taxonomy): domain Eukaryota; kingdom Metazoa; phylum Arthropoda; class Malacostraca; order Decapoda; family Palaemonidae; genus Macrobrachium; species Macrobrachium nipponense. The sequence goes on from NC_087200.1 coordinate 126,488,186, forward strand.
GATCCACCCCTGTTTATGCAGTGGACTACCACTGCACTGTCTAGTACTAGCTTGACGTGAACCTTCTTGGATGGTCGAAGCCTTTTCAGAGTGAGAAACACTGCCATGGCTTCCAGTACATTGATATGTAGCTGGCGAAATGGTAGGGACCAGGTTCCCTGGACCTTTTTGTACTGTGAGTACCCGTCCCATCCGCTTAGTGAAGCGTCTGTGTGGATCACTAGTGACGGTGGGGGAAACTGGAGGGGTACTGCTCTTGACAGGTTCTTGACGTCTGTCCATGGGTGGAGTCGTTTCCTTAGGATCGCCGGGATGGAGGCTAGTTTGTCCCAAGATCTGCGGTTTGCTTTTGAATGCCAGACGCAGTTTATGTCCTTCAGCCTGGCTTTCAAAAGAATGTCCGTGACTGAAGCAAATTGGAGTGAACCCAAGATCCTCTCTTGGTTCCTCCGAGATGTCTGAGCGTTCTTGAGAAATTGCCTTGTGGACTTGGCTATTTCTTTTCTTTTCAAGGGCGGGATTGATAGAGTGTGAGATCCCAAGTCCCAATGTAGGCCTAACCACTGGAAGCGTGATTCCGGTGTTAGCCTGGACTTGGTGCTGTTTATTTGGAACCCTAAGTGTTCCAAGAACTTGATTACCTTGACCGTCGCTTTTTGACATTCCTTGGGATTTGTTGTCCATATGTGCCAATCATCTAGATAGGCTACTAACATTATTCCTTGTGTCCTCAATTCTTGGACGACTGATTCTGCCAATTTTGTGAAAATTCTGGGAGCGATGTTGAGCCCGAATGGCATCACTTTGAAGGAGTAAGCTTGCCTTCCTAGTTTGAAGCCTAGAAAGGGGCGGAAGTGTCTGGCTATTGGAACATGATAGTAGGCATCTGTAAGATCTATAGAGGTTGTGACGACCCCACGGGGAAGTAAGGTCCGTACCTGCGAAACGGTCAGCATCCTGAACTTGTCGCAGAGAATGAATGAGTTTAGATGGGACAAGTCTAGGATTATCCTTCGCTTTTCTGAGCCTTTCTTTGGCACGCTGAACAAGCGCCCTTGAAACTTCAAGTTCCTGACCCTTGATACTACACCTTTGTGAAGAAGATCGTGGGTATACTCTACCAATTCCGCTGTTGGTCTTTGATAGAAGCTGTTGGATGGAGGAGGACCTTGAAGCCAACTCCACCCCAGACCTTTGGTCACAATGCTCTGAGCCCAATTGCTGAACCCCCACCGGTGACGGAAGAGGTACAGCCTCCCTCCTACCTTGGGACTCTCACTGGTTTGCCGATGGACGTCCACCACGTGCTCCTCGGAAACCTCTGCCCCTGCTGGCGGCCCTTCCAGCTCCTCGCTGACGGAAGGAACCTCTGGCCCGGCTACCTCTGGCGAACCTATTGAACGGCTGAAAGGACTGGGCCTCAAAAGCCGCATTATAGGCCGGCGAGACAGCAAAGTAGGTTGACGGCTGGGGCTGTTGCAACGGTTGCATCAGAAGCACAAACTGCTGTTGAAGTTGTGTTTTTGACGCAGCCTGCTGTGGTACTTGAGGTACCTGGACTGCTTGTACTAGAGCTTGCTGAGGGGCCTGGAAGGGCTGGAACTTCCTAGGCCTCTTTTTCGATTTAGGATTGGATCCAGTGGATTCAGGTTTCCTTTTTGGAACGAGACCCCACCGGACCTTCAAGCTCTGGTTTACTTTGTACGCCTCATATAAAACCTCAGTCACAATGGGGTTGGGAAAGAGATCTGTGCCTCATATGGATGAGGTGATCAATTGGAAATAAAGGATAAAATTCCTAGCATGAACACAGCACAGAACAAAAACGCATGTGGCACCGACAATGCTATGGAAAGGAATGTAGACAAAGACGCTGACCGTAGTAGTAGCGGGTAGCGGGGCCTTAGTTCGGCTCCTCTGTAGGTGAGGGATTTGGCGGAGGAGGAGACTAAATGGCAAGGGACCTCTGGTAGTGGTATCCACTCGTTCTTTTACTTTACCGACACCTTTAATTAAAAGGTGAGCAAGCCAGGATATTCTGGCACTATCATTTATCTTTTTTCTCTGGTATATATAGCAATATTTATACCTTAGAAATGAGTATCAAAGGAACCATTTCACGGAGCGACACAGGCTGAGCCCAGAAATACATAGATATAGTCTTGTTTGACATATCTGATAATAACTAAAATAACTGGCACTTTTAACAAGTTCTTTTGTAGTAACTGATATGCTAAGTAAACAAATAATTTCAGCATTAACAGCTAATGTGAGCTTTTGGAGAAAATATAAAATGTAACAGAAGTCCCAGAGGTCTCAAGACTTGTTATTAGCAGTGTAGGAAATAAGTTTGTCTTGATTTGAAATATCTTTTCATATTTTCACAATTTTTGTTATACCGTTTTAAGGCTAAATTTGACAAAATGAGTACTATGTTATCCATTGTAGTTTCAGCAACTCATCGAGAAACTCAGCAGTTTTACAACATGTACAACACTCTTGCTGATGTGCGCACATATATGGAGAAGGAGCTCTCTTTATTGAACTCCATTCTGGATAATATGGCTGCGTAAGTACAACTTTGTCATTCACATACACAGAATATTTGTGTGTAAGGAGTAGTAATTGCCTTGAGGGTGAATATTTTTGTCACCTTAGCTACAAAATAGGAAAGAAAGTTATTAATGTATTCGTATGCTATAAACAGTCTCATATATGAAATCCATCTCTAGAAAAATTTATCCAAATGTGACAAAGGTTAAGAATATTTTTAAATCTATGAATAATTTAAAACTTTTGCCTATTTCTTTTCCACAGTGTTTGCATCACCCACTCAATTAATTGTGCTTTATGTAGATATTTTATTTTTACAAAATTTTCTATTTCATGTAACTTTAAATACAGGAACTTGGTTTTGAATAAAAATAATGGAACAATTTAGGCAGGACTTTGAAACTGAATGAGAGAATGAATACAGATTGGAGGATGTTAACCAGGAAACCAACGTAGAATTTGACATCTGAAGAGGTTATGAGAGATCTAGTGGAGATAAATAGTAGTAAATCTTTGGAAGTATCACCTTGTAGGGGCAATACAGCTTACTCAATACAAACACCTTACTTTACATGCCATGGATTTAACCCTATGACAAACAAACATGAGCTACCAGAACCTTGGTTTTTCATTCAGTCTAGTTCCTGAGTTCTGTCCTAGATCCTACAAGCATTTGCAGACACCCTGGGCCATTCAGCACATCTGCTTCCTTCCTAAATAGCAATTTTGACATCTACGATTAAATGGGGTGTGATGGAACAAACTGTTTGTATATAAGACAGAACAAGTCATAAGCGTACAAACATATTAATAATATAGACAGTGGCTTCCACCCAGTCCCATAGATCTAAGTATTTCAAAAGTGATTTAGACATAGTAGAACCTTGTGAAAATTATGGACACAAATATAAGATATTTAAATTATTTCCTGGTTTGCATGAACAAACTTTTGTTATAAAAACTTTCAGTGAATAAATTTGTTTGTAGTTGCAGTAATGTTTTATATTCCCTCTACAGTGCTCTTGGCAGCTCTGCAAACATGGATGAATACTTGCACCAGTTGGACACCATTGTTGAAGGCATTCATCAAAACAAGTTAAAGGTAATAAAGTTTGTGCTGTATTATTATTATTATTATTGTTATTATTATTATTACAAACCAAGCTGCAACCTTAGTTGGAAAAGCCGAAAGCTACAAAGCCAAGATTCCCATCAAGAGAAGCAGAATACTATACTGTTTGGGAGGCTACCCAGACAGTTTGTCTAGGGACATTTTGCTTAGGGACAGTTTACCTACTGAAAGTTTGCTTACGGATAATGTGCCTAACAGTCGGTTTGCTTACTGGATATTATGCCTACCAGACGTTATGCCTGCAGATAGTTTGCCTGCTAGTGAACAACTGTTAGATAAATTACTGAGGATATTCTTGATCATATCAACTTAGACAGTGGGTCCCTACAGCCAATAAAGTAGTGATGTATTTACAGGCAGCCAATAAAGTAGTGATGTATTTACAGCCAATAAAGTAGTGATGTATTTACAGGCTTACGACGGGGGTTCCATTCTTGAAATGTGTCAAAGCTGAAAATTGTCCCAAGCCGGAAAATCATCAAAAATCCTAAGAAAACCTTACTTTTAATGCTTTGGGTGTATTAAAAACTATGTAAACTGCATTTTTATTGCATTTTCATAAAAAAAACCTTCAAATCTTCAAATATTGATTATTTTGCATTTTTTGAGTCATATTTTATCTGCCAGACCGGCATCATAAGTGCCGTAACCCTGGAACGTGTTGTGAGCCTGGAAATAATTTCTGAATAATATAATTGAAAAGCATTGTAATCTCGGAACGTCATAAGCCGAACCTGTCGTAAGTCGGGGACTGCCTGCACCTTATTTTGTTCATATGCGAACAAACCTTTGGTCTTAACAATAGGATAACTTCTAGCACCTAGCTGAATCCAGTTAAAAAAACAGATGAAAGCAAGGAATCTTGTGATATCTGGCAACACATGCAAGAGTCGTGGTTAACCTCTCTTGGCCTTTACCCAGTTCATTGCCCGTTTTGCTTGTGTTTAGTGTGTGTGTGTGTGTGTTTGGCTGATATTATGGCTTCTTCTGCTCCTTCTCGGCCTCGCCAACGTGTGTGCCCCGGAATTCCAGGTTTTCCGTGTTCTTGGTTTTTGGCTTCAGCGGTGACCCACATCACATGTAGCAGGTGCCATTTTAATTTTTGTACTATAACAAATCCTTGTACGGAATGCGGGCATGGCCTAAAGAGCAGTGGAAGTCGTTTTATAGCTAGGCCATCCCCCCTCCCCCCGGCGTTGTCTTCGTGGGTAGCCGAGGTCAGCCATCATTTATTGCTCCGCCAGAGACTTGCCGCTTCTTTGAGTCGGAGGGAAGCCATGGCATCAGCCCCATTGATGACGTCACGGGATCCGTTTTTGTGTATTCCTCCATCAGTGGCATCTGATTCCCCTTCACACCGAGTTGGAAGCTGTGACGTCATCATCACTTGTGACGTCACTCCCATCGATGACGTCACTCCCAGTAGTCTCCTCTGCACTGCCTTTCTCAGCCGTGACATCATCTCTGCCGCCCAGTTCACTACATCTCCCTTCCATGTCATTGGAGCCTTCTCTTGCAGATCAGTCTGAGGTTATATGCCAGGCAGTGCTTAAGAGGTTGGACTCAGTTTTGGATGATAAGTTGGCTGCCTTGTCGGTTGGGAGGACTGGAAGGAAACGTGTAGCTTCGTCCCCGCCTCCTGCGAAGAGATCACATAAGAAACCAGTGCTGTCTTCCTCTCCCTCTTCCCCCTCTACGCCACGTCGGCGTATCAAGCGTTGGAAGGCTAAGGACTTTGCTCTTTCTTCGCCTACAAGAAAGGAACAACACGGACATGTTGTCAAGAATGTTGGTGCTTTGGAGAGTGTTATTGTACCTTCCCTTGTGCAATCTGCACTGGCTGCTTCGTCCTCTGCATCAAATAGCAGGCGTGTTAGAACCTCCCCCGTCCGTGCACATCACGAGCGTGTTGCAACCTCCCCCGTCCATGCACATCACAAGCGTGTTGCAACTTCCCCTGTCCGTGCACTGATGCGAGTGTTCCTTCTTCTCCAGGGCCTATTCGTCGCCATAAGGATCTCAAGGCACCTGTCAAGAGGTTGAAGATGGTGAGTGCAGAGTTGGTGCACCAGGAGTGTTTGCCTGCCCCTCTCACTGGTGCTTCCAAGAGTTCGACTCTGGGGGATTCTCCTTCGATCTTGAGTGTTCGGAATTGCTCTCCAACTCACGTTCGTACATTTGTCATGCCTGTGACCATTCACGGACATGTTAATAAGTCATCTGTTGGAGGAGTACATAGTGATGTTCCTAGTGTTATAGTAGGTTTGTCTCGGGAGCCGACGCATGGACCCAGCCCAGACAGGTTAGTTGGTGTTTTGGGCTGTTTGACTGCTGATCCTTCTGTTAATTTTAATGGGGAAGGTGCCTTAGAGGAGCTTACACATCCTTCTCGTTGTCGGTCTCCATTGCCGGAGAAGGAGGAGGGAGACACGCAAGAGTTTTTGTCTTCCTTTTCTGAAGTTGTTGATCTCATTCATAGGTTCAACATTTTGGAAAGTAGGACTCAGGCTCGGTTGTCTTACATGCCTTCTTGCTTGGAAGCCTTGGTGGGAGCTACGCAGGATCCCAAATCATTTCTTCAGCTTCCCTTGTAGGGGCACATCCAGTCGGTCTTGCTTAAGGTTAACGCCTCTGTTTCGGACCGGGACGGTTCGCTTCGCTCTAGGGGCTCTGCCAAGCTACTACCCCCACCTCTCACGAGACATAGGAAGTACTATGCTACGAACTCTGCATTTTTTATGTTGTACCATCTTAACCCAGACGTCATTCGCCTGAATCCTGGATTGACTTTGTAGCAGGTGAGGTCGGTAGCTCCGTCCTTGTCCCCGCAAGATGCCTCAGCATTGGAATTTACGGCATCCTCCATGTTGCAGACGGTTTCTTGGCTGGACTTCTGGTCTGTGGTCATTGCCAAGATAGCTTCTGACAGGTCCCCAGAAGGGTTGATGAGTGCATCCTCGCTTGCCAGTCTGTTGCAGTCCGGAGGCAAGGCGTTTTCGTATATGGCTCACCTCAGTGGTAATTTATGGGCTAACCTTCTTTTGATTAGAAGAAACGCGGCTTTGTCTAGGATGGAGAGATCAGTTGACACGGAGTCCTTGCTGGCATTGAGGAACGGAGATCTGTTGGAGTCCCAATATCAATATATATTTCCTAGGACTGAGCTTGAGAATGCGATAGACTGGTGCCGGGCTGACACCAAAGACAGACTGGTGCACCAGGCCATGTCTAAGTCGGAGTCTCATCCTCAGAGATGTCCGGCTCCTCCTCATCCCCCTGTCCAGCAACAGTCAAGAAGATCGTCGTATTCTAGGTCAGAGGATCAACGTCCCTTCCGCTCTCATTCCTTTAAGCCAAGAAAGGGCCCAAGGGGCAGAGGTAAAGGGGGCTGTTGGTAGGTTAGGCACCTCTCCCTCTCCTGTGCCACAGGTGCGGGGGGGCGGGGTTGCCTGGCAGGCCATTGGGCTAAGTGGCAGAGTTATGGGGCGGAGAAGTGGGTGGTAGATATCCTTCGGATGGGGTACTTACTGCCATTCGACTTCTCTCCTCCTCTGTAGAACAAGCCGCAGCTCAGGAAGGCATATCCTCCAGATTCTCTGAAGTTCTTGTTCTTCGGGAGGAAGTGCAGAAGATGCTGGAAAAGGATGCGATAGAGGAAGTGGTGCGTCCATCTCCGGGATTTTACAGTCACATCTTCTTGGTGCCCAAGGATGGAGACCTGCGATTGACTTATCCACCTTGAATCACTTCATCGGGAAGACACAGTTAAGATGGAGACCCCGTGTTTGGTATTGGCAGCCGTGAGGGAAGGTGACTTCATGCTGTCGATAGACTTAAGGGATGCATACTTCCAAATCCCTGTTCATCCGACGTCCAGGAAGTTCTTTCGCTTCTCTCTTGGGGACAAGGTCTTCGAGTTCAAAGTCCTATGTTTAGAGGAGCCTACACAAGTGTTCACAAGGGTCTTCTCTCACATGTTAAGTTGGGCCCATGCTCGGGATCCGTTTGCTGAGGTAACTCGATGATTGGTTGGTCTTGGCAGTTTCCAGGGAAAAGCTGCTGCAGGACAGGAATCATCTACTTCGGTTCTGTCTGGAACTGGGCATATTAGTCAACCAGGAAAAGTCGAACCTCGTACCCAGTCAAAGGATTCTCTACCTGGGCATGGTCCTATTGTTAAGACCGTAGGTTTCTTCTTGTATGAACAAATGACAAATTTTCTAAGACAATTTGCATTTTTCATAGCTACAAGCCTGAGGTCTTAACATTATACTGCCCGCCTCTAGCCGCCCCTCTGTGTATTAAGACATCCTGAGTTGGGAAAGACTAACGGGGTGGCGTAGGTGAGTGGTCCTTGACCACTCTTCACTCGATCTACGCATGCGTTGCCAGATATCACAAGATTCCTTGCTTTTATCTGCTTTTTAACCCTCTTACGCCGGGGCCCTAAAAATCAAAACGTCTCCCGTATGCCGGGCCTGGTTTGGAGTGAGCGCGGAAGTGGAAAAAATAGTTTTTTCAAAAATTTACAGCGCGCGTACTTTTTAAGATTAAGAGTTAATTTTTGGCTCCTTTTTTTGTCATTGCCTGAAGTTTAGAATGCAATCATCAGAAATGAAAAATAATATCATTATCATATATAAATAATGCGATATATGGTAGCGAAAAAAAAAAAATTCATACATAATTGTATTCAAATCGCGCTGTGCGCCAAACGGTTAGAGGTAACAAGTTACTTTTTTTTTCGTTGTAATGTGCACTAAATTGCGATCATTTTGATATATAACACATTGTAAAACGATAAAAGCAACACAGAGAAAATATTATCACAAAATGATGCATGAATTCGTAGCGCGCGGATGTAAAAAAATAATTTTTTAAAAAATTCACCATAAATCGAAATATTGTTATAGAGACTTGCAATTTGTTTCGAAATGAAGGAAAATGATTGAATATTACGATACTGTAAGAGTTTTAGCTTACAAATGCAGTTTTTTACCATTTCGAACGAGTTAAAGTTGACCGAATGTCGAATTTTTGTTAAAAGTTTTTTTTATATGCAAATATAAAAAATATGAGAAATGCTACAACCTTCCAATAATTTTTGTTATATTGTGCATGTTTTTGCGCACATTTCATATATAAAACTTTAAAAAAAGCGTAATATGAAAAGGCTCAAATATTAGGAGAATGTGACCTACGCGTTTCCGAGATTTTCGGCAGAGAATCGGCGCGCGGACGGAATAAAAATATTTTTTTCAAATATTCACCATAAATCGAGATATTGTTCTAGAGACTTGCAATATGTTTTAAAATGAAGATAAATGATTGAATATTACTAGACTGTAAGATTTATATGTTATAAATGCGTTTTTTTACCTTTTCGGTTGAGTCAAAGTTGACCGATCGTAGTTTTTCGTACTTATCGTACTTTATATGCAAATATAAAAAAAATGAGAAATGCTACAACCTTCCAATAATTTTTGTTATATTGTGCATGTTTTTGCGCACATTTCATATATAAACCTTTAAAAAAAGCGTAATATGAAAAGGCACAAATATTAGGAGAATGTGACCTACGCGTTTCCGAGATTTTCGGCCGAGAATCGGCGCGCGGACGGAATAAAAATATTTTTTTTCAAATATTCACCATAAATCGAGATATTGTTCTAGAGACTTGCAATATGTTTTAAAATGAAGATAAATGATTGAATATTACTAGACTGTAAGATTTATATGTTATAAATGCGTTTTTTTACCTTTTCGGTTGAGTCAAAGTTGACCGATCGTAGTTTTTTTTCGTACTTATCGTACTTTATATGCAAATATAAAAAAAATGAGAAATGCTACAACCTTCCAATAATTTTTGTTATATTGTGCATGTTTTGCGCACATTTTCATATATAAAACTTTAAAAAAAGCGTAATATGAAAAGGCACAAATATTAGGAGAATGTGACCTACGCGTTTCCGAGATTTTCGGCCGAGAATCGGCGCGCGGACGGAATAAAAATATTTTTTTCAAATATTCACCATAAATCGAGATATTGTTGTAGAGACTTGCAATATGTTTTAAAATGAAGATAAATGATTGAATATTACGAGACTGTAAGATTTTTATGTTATAAATGCGTTTTTTGACCTTTTCGGTTGAGTCAAAGTTGACCGATCGTAGTTTTTTTCGTACTTATCGTACTTTATATGCAAATATTTCAAAAATGATAAATGCTACAACCTTCCAATATTTTTTGTTATATTGTGCATGTTTTTGCGCACATTTCCATATATAAACCTTTAAAAAAAGCGTAATATGAAAAGGCACAAATATTAGGAGAATGTGACCTACGCGTTTCCGAGATTTTCGGCCGAAAATCGTCGCGCGGAGGGGAAAAAATTATTTTTTTCAAAAATTCACCATAAATCGAGATATTGTTCTAGAGACTTGCAATATGTTTTAAAATGAAGATAAATGATTGAATATTACTAGACTGTAAGATTTTATGTTATAAATGCGTTTTTTTTACCTTTCGGTTGAGTCAAAGTTGACCGATCGTAGTTTTTTTCGTACTTATCGTACTTTATATGCAAAATATTTCAAAAATGATAAATGCTGCTACAACCTTCCAATATTTTTTGTTATATTGTGCATGTTTTTGCGCACATTTCCATATATAAACCTTTAAAAAAAAGCGTAATATGAAAAGGCACAAATATTAGGAGAATGTGACCTACGCGTTTCCGAGATTTTCGGCCGAAAATCGTCGCGCGGAGGGGAAAAAATTATTTTTTTCAAAAATTCACCATAAATCGAGATATTGTTCTATAGACTTGCAATATGTTTTAAAATGAAGATAATGATTGAATATTACTAGACTGTAAGATTTTTATGTTATAAATCGCGTACCTTTTCGGTTGAGTCAAAGTTGACCGATCGTAGTTTTTTTCGTACTTATCGTACTTTATATGCATATTTCAAAATGATAAATGCTACAACCTTCCAATATTTTTTTTTATATTGTGCATGTTTTTGCGCACATTTCCATATATAAAACTATTAAATAAGCGTAATATGAAAAGGCACAAATATTAGGAGAATGTGACCTACGCGTTTCCGAGATTTTCGGCAGAGAATCGGCGCGCGGACGGAATAAAAATATTTTTTTCAAATATTCACCATAAATCGAGATATTGTTCTAGAGACTTGCAATATGTTTTAAAATGAAGATAAATGATTGAATATTACTAGACTGTAAGTAATTTGCTTACCCCCCCATAATATAATATATATATATATATCTAGGATTTATATATATATATATATATATATATATATAGATATATCTATATACTAGTATATATAATATACGTAAAATAAAATATATTATTACATTCTTCGATTCTGGTACCAATACATAAATAAAAGGAATGCAGGTGACACTTCTCTTTTCGCATACAATGAAATGTCTTATTATTATTTTATCATGCACACATTCAGATATATAAAAAATTGTAATAAATATAAAACTAAATATAAAATAAATGCAGAATACTCACTCGTAATCCTGACTCTTCGTTCTATTCTTGTTTTCTCCCTCCTCCATTGAAGAGTCTTGCATTTTTTTCCTCTCGACATGACGAGGTACAGGTGGAGAGGGAGACGCGCGCCCTTACGGCCGCTGGGATAGGGCGCGGTTCCGTGCGCCCTCCCTTAACCGCCGCTGAGTCGCACTCCAATACAAGGCCACACTGTGGTATTTGCGGTCACACTCCCCGAACCTGCATAGAGCTATCTTGCAGGTGCGACAGAAGAACCGGGTGTCTCTCCTTCTGCCATTCATATGGCACACCCGGCACCGTTTCTGCCTGCGCCCTTCTAGGAGATCCAGTGTGTGATCCCCTGGCATTAGCCGACACGGAGGGTCCACTACCCGACGAGAAACGGGGCGGGGGGTGGGGGCCTGTCAGCAGGGGCGGCGGGGGCAGCAGGGGCGTCAGCAGCAGGGGCGGTGGCAGCAGGGGCGGCGGCAGCAGGGGCGGCGGCAGCAGGGGGCGTCAGCAGCAGGGGCGTCGGCAGAAGGATGACCGAAGTTGGCACCCCGAAGGTCTGCCCTTTCCTCTATGGGTAGATCTACAGCTCGGGGCAGCAGACATGGAGGCCAACTCATGGTTGGGGAATCAAAGTGATGAGGGCTTCCCCGGCTGCCTCAAGGAACTGTAAGTGGCTCATCCTCCGTAGATCGGGACCGTAGTACCCACAGTAGAGTACGTAGGCATTTTGGAGGGCCAACTGAAGGATGTATTTGAGGAGCTTCTGTGTCCACCTTCTGGTTCTCCTGGCGAAGGGATAATATTGGATGAGTTGATCAAAGAGATCAACTCCTCCCATGTGCCTATTGTAGTGCCCAATGACGGTAGGGCGCTCAACACGAAACTGCTCATACACAACTCGGCCCCTGTCGACGCGTCTTCTTCCGCGGCACGATCTCCTCTTGGACAGGTTCATGGCTCGTCGTAATCATGGGGACGAGTCGGACACCTTCCAACAGATGACGAAGACAGCTCCCTTCCGCCGCCACTGTGTCTCTCCTCTTGCCAGATGTTGCTGATGGCTAGCGTACCTCTTGAGGGAATTCGGGGCCCCACGCACCAACCGAAGGGTACCACTGGACGTGAACACCTGCATCATACAGTTCCTGGGCCAGGGATACCGAGTATAATAATTATCCATAAACAGGTGGTATCCCTGGTTACGGAAACGATCCACAAGCTCGAAAACAGTGTCACGCATCGTGGAGAAGACCCCGGAATACACCGAAAAGTCCACGACGTAGCCAGTGTTGGCCCTCGGTAATAAAAAAAAATTTCACGCCATATTTCTTCGGCTTCTTGGGGTTATTACACTTTGATGCTTAGACGTCCTTTGTAAGGCATCATCCCCTCATCCTAAAGAAAGGGTTATTTCCAGGAATCACGAGAGTTTTACAGCGTTCACGAATATATTCCAAACACTGGGCGCACTAAAATGAGGCGATCAGAGTTATTCCGGGGTATGGCCCTTCGGTTGAAGGCGTAGAAAATATCTGTCCAACGCCAGGAAAGTATCACGGGGCATAATGCCGGGCACATAGGGCGTACATAAAAGAAAATTACGCCTCCAATACATCCTGACGTCGGCAGCAGGAATCAATCCAAAAAAAAACGTGGAGCCCCAAAAAATGCGCCATGTCAGAGAGGTCGCAGCCTCGCCAGTGATAAGATAATGTCGTGCGTAGTTCATCACGGCAATACCTGGGTAGTCCACCGTTCTCTGCTACCAGGTACTCCAGCAATTCCCGCGTAAGGAAAGCTGAACAAAACCCAGAGCAGTCAGGGGAACAGGTACGGTGAGGCCAGGATTTGCCCGTAAATGGATGCATGGTAGGTGGTGTGGGGGTCCTCTGTCCACCCATCGTCGCTCTCGGACGACCCTAGGCTAGCACGACTATCCGACCTTCTACGTGCCCCTGCGCGCGCGCGCGCGGGCACGACGCGCGGGGCACGAGCGCGGGCACGATTTCCCACACGAACCCCCCTCCCCACCCTCACTGGCCCATCTCCCTCACTCAAGCCTTCGCTTTCTGTATCCCCTCATCATCACCAACAAAACTTGATCCTAAATCATCGTCCTCCCCCTCCTCAGATTCCCCCTCATAAGCACTATAACTACTAAATTCTAGTTCACTTTCGGGATGTGACCCTCGAAACGGACATTGGGGGCAAATAATCCTCGTCATCACTATGATCGGGAGTAATGTCCTCGTCACTGGATGACCAACCGCCATCAAAATGAGGACTTGCCAAATGCTCTCGATCGAGCTCCGATAAATAATCGTCAATGTCTCTTTGTTTGAGCCCTCCCAAATTCCTACGAATGCCCCTAAGGATGGCACGATGTTTCCTTGGGGTTACTAACGGCAAATGAGACACATTCGAAGCACTTTCATCGACAACGTGGTCGCACAGAACGGCGTTGAGGACCGAGGTCAGGTTGGGTGCTGGGTCCTTCGCCAGCATCCAAGTCCAAAACTCTTCTAACACGATCCCTTCCGACGGGTAAAACGCGCCTTTCGCGTGTCATACGACGGTTCCAGACATCTCTATGAACGTTCTGTACCAACACAAATGTTCAAAGTCTCGCACAAGCTCAGCAAAAACACGATTGCGGCAAAAGATCGCTGACGGATGATGCTACGATGATGCTGGCTGGAGCAGAGAAGGAAGGATTCCGCGCATGCGCACTTGGGTCACGCTTCAAAACAAAACAAGGCCTTGATCCGTGATCTCCCAGCATCCCCCAAGGCGCGTGATTCAAAAGTTTCGGCTGGTAGGCCTATAAGTATTTTTCCTGCGAATTTTAAAAAAAAACTTTTTTGAGTCGACGTATGGTACGTCCAATCGGCATACGGGAGACATTTTGACTCGACGTTAATACGTCCAATCGGGCGTAAGAGGGTTAACCGGATCCAGCTAGGTGCTAGAAATTATCCTATTGTTAAGACCTCAGGTTTGTAGCTATGAAAAATATAAATTGTCTTAGAAAATTTGTCATTTTGACAAGTTTCTGTTAACCCTTAAACGCCGACTGGACGTATTTTACGTCAACAATCAAAAGTTTTTTTAAAAATTCGCGGAAAAATACTTTTAGGCCTACCAGCCGAAAACTCTTGAATCACGCACCTTGGGGGATGCTGGGAGTTCACGGATCAAGGTGTTGTTTTGTTTACAATCGTTACGCAGGCGCGCAAGCGTGAATTTCTTTCTTGCCGTACTAAAAGTATCTGTGACACATCTCGGAAATTATTTAGTCACTTTGACATAATTTTTGTACCATTTTAAATTAGCCGTTACATGGAATATTATATTTGAAAATGTGTGCATTTTTATGTAGAATACAACAAAAAATACTCATGGTTGTAGCTTTTATCAGTTTTGAGATATTTTCATATAAATAACGATAAGTGCCAGAATTTCAACCTTCGGTCAACTTTGACTCTACCGAAATGGTCGAAAAACGCAATTGTAAGCTAAAACGCGTATATTTTAGTAATATTCAATCATTTACCTTCATTTTGCAACAAATTGGAAGTCTCTAGCACAATATTTCGATTTATGGTGAATTTATGAAAAAACTTTTTCCTTACATCCGCGCGGTAACTCTTTCGAAAAAAATCATACATGCGATTGTGGTATTGTTTACACCATTTTAAAATTAGCCGTTACATAAAGTTTTATATATGGAAATGTGCGCAATTTCATGCACAATACAACTAAAAACAACCCATGGTTGTAGCTTTTATCAATTTTGAAATATTTTCATATTAAAAATGATAAGTGACAAATTTTCAACCTTCGGTCAACTTTGACTCTACCGAAATGGTCGAAAAACGCAATTGTAAGCTAAAACGCTTATATTCTAGTAATATTCAATCATTTACCTTCATCTTGCAACAAATTGGAAGTCTCTAGCACAATATTTCGATTTATGGTGAATTTATGAAAAAATAACATTTTCTTTACGTCCGCGCGGTAACTCTTCCGAAAAAATCATACGCGCGATTGTGGTAATGTTTGCACCATTTTAAATTAGCCATTACATAAAGTTTTATATATGAAAATATGCGCAATTTCATGTAGAATACAACAAAAATAATTGAAGGTTGTAGCTTTTCTCATTTTTGAAATATTTGCATATAAATCACGATAAATAGAAAAAAAAACCACGTTCGGTCAACTTTGACTCTACCGAAATGGTCGAAAAACGCAATTGTAAGCTAAAACTCTTACAGTCTAGTAATATTCAGTCATTTATCTTCATCTTGAAGCAAATTCGAAGTCTCTAGCACAATATTTAGATTTATGGTGAATTTAAAAAAAAAACTTTCCTTCCCTCCATGCGCGGATTCTCCGCCACAAATCTCCGAAATGCGTACGTCCCATTCTCGGAATATTTGCTCCGTTTCATATTAGGCATTTCATAGAGTTTTATATATGAAAATGTGCGCAATTTCATGTAGAATAAAACGAAAAATATTTGAAGGTTGTAGCTTTTCTAATTTCTGAAATAATTGCATATAAAAAAAATATATAAAAAAATTTGACATTCGGTCAACTTTAATTTGTCAGATATGGTCGAAAACTGCAATTGTAAGCTAATACTCTTACAGTATAGTAATATTCAATCATTTTTCTTCATTTTGAAAGAAATTGGAAGTCTCTAGGACAATATTTAGATTTATGGTGAATTTATGAAAAAAATATTTGTTTACGTCCGCACGTTATGAATTCATGCATTATTTTGTGATAATGTTTTCTCTGTGTTGCTTTTATCGTTTTACAATGTGTTATATACCAAAATGATCACAATTTAGTGTACATTACAAAAAAAATGTAACTTGTTACCTTTAACCTTTTTGCGCACAGCGTGATTTGAATACAATTATATATGAAATTTTGTTTTTGCACTATCATATATCGCATTATTTATATATGATAATGATAATTTTTTTCATTTCTGATGGTTGCATGCTAAACTTAAGCCAATGACAAAAAAAGGAGCCAAAAATGAACTCTTAATCTGTAAAACTAAGCGTGTTGTGATTTTTTGAAAAAAAATATTTTTTCCGCTTCCGTGCTCACTCAGAAACACCTCCGGCACACGGGAGACAATTTTTATTTTACCGCTTCGGCGTTTAAGGGTTAAAATGAAAATAAGAAATATATATATATATATATATATATATATATATATATATATATATATTTATTTATTTATTTATTTATTTGTATGGTTGACAATCTTTTATCCAAAATCCTTGGGGCCAGATGTGTTTCAGTTTTTGGATTTTTTTGGATTTTGGAACTACATATGGTCTCAGGAGTGTAATCAAAAACCCCTTTCGCAGCAAAAATATTATTTTTTTCATTTTACCATGGTTTTTTCATTAAAGTTACTATTTATTCATTATGGTTTATTATTTATATTACTATACTGTTCAGTAAATACAAGATATAATAAGATAGTGGGATAATTAAGACCATTTGGTCACTAAGATATTTTATTGTCAACAAAAACATTCCATAAAATGCAAAAATATACATTTTCAAAATAACTATAATTCAACTTGTGAATTTTAACGATAAGTAAGACTATAAAATACATTTCATCATATTGATCTTGGAGAGAGTTGTTATTTATTGTCACTAACTCGTCATCAGATTGCAGCTGTGCATTTGAGGACAGGGTATAGGAACATGATTCGCAAGTGATGACGTCACTACGACAGCCTGTGTGGGATTTTTCATACCACTAGATTAAAGTTAAAATTGTTAAGGGGTGGCGTCGGCCGATTTTCAAGAAATTATCGATTTTTAGTTATTGGTGGATTTGAAGTCTTTAATGTCTAAATAAACATGTCCTGAAGTATTATTGCAAAACAAAATATTTTAGGTGGGCTATTTTACACATTTGTTCACCGTATGTACTGGCCTGTGAGTGGCATTGAGCGAATAATTGTCGCAAAATGACACTATGACTTTTTTTAGGTGGAAGTGAGAAATATACTTTTCTCTCCTATTACAATACATACACATTATCTACGAGCCAGCAGCAAAAGTCCCGTGAGCATCAATGTTTTTAGATAGCCTGCAAGGATTCCCGTGTTCTCGTTCGTTAGGGACTGGTGCAAATTACAGTTGATGTGCTTCATGCTTTTTCTGCTTCGTTATCAGTTGTTTTATTTGTGATGCTGGTCCATCTCCCAAGGGGATATTGCCCTTTCAGGTAGAGAGGGAGCCAGCTTTATTTTGTTCTTTAGCATACTGAAGATATTTTGAAAACATTTGTATTATGACATTGTTTTATTTATCTTTGGTTTTACTTATACTAGTTACACATTTTCTAGGAACGTGGTGATGTTTTAGTCTTTCAGATTTTGTGTGTTTCTGGATGTCTGAGACATTTGGGGTTAAGTTGCAGACAAGGTTTTTATGTTAGGATTGGGCTTCCTAGCATAGGAGTTTTCCTACACTTCAACATGAATCTTAATGCAACATGAATCTTAATGGCGGACAATCTCCAATGGCATTGGTCCTGTCTGCTTGCAGGACCAGTCTTGATTGCCATCTTTTCTCTTTCCCGCCATTTTGGTGGGGGACGGACGTGAGTCATTCGGCTTACTCCCTTTCCTTTATCCTTACAGATGAATATGATTCTTTTTGCTCTCACAGGATATGATTCTTTTTGCCCTCACAGGATAGATGATATTTTTTTTTCCTGAGGGAGAAAGCATGTTATTTGTTTCTTTACAGGCTCTTCAGTTGTCAGCCCTGCTTCTCGCCTTGAAGTCTGGCAACAAAGGCGTTCCGCTCAGAACTTGGGAGCCCCTCTGCTTCACTTCCCTCTGACAAAGATGGCACTTCCCTATTTTGGTATGCTCATTGGTGCTGTGAAGAGAGTTGAAACCCAGTCAGTCCTGTTGGCAGTGTGTTACTTGCTATAATTGGAGTCCCTTCTTGCTAGCTGACGATACTGCATTGTCATGCGGGATACTAACTTTAAGGACAGCTTTTCTGATGTGTGGATATCGTCTCCTTCTGTAAGAGTAGTCTTCTGTGTGACATCACAGATGGGCCTATGATCAGGGCTTCTTAAGACAACATAGTTTTGTTTGGCACTGCGTTCAAGTGAGGGGAAGTCTCTCTCTTGCTTCCTTCAGCAATGGATTTTCCTGGTAAACTCTTCACTATTCTTCATGTGTATGTGTCCTGGGGAGGCCCCCAGGTTGCTGTAGGAGACAATAGAAGACCTTTTCACTGTCAGGGAGGCCTTTGACTCAGGCTACCAGTACAAATGCTGTAATGTAACTCTCAGCACTTCTCTGCCTGTGATGTCAGATCCAGTGATGTCTCTTCCTCCGCCTGTTGCTGTGACGTCACTCCTAGCCTTGTCCATGATGTCATCGCAGCCTGTTGTCAACGCATCTCCCTCTCCTCCTTCTCCCCCTTGTTCTCGAGTCAGACTTTGGAGGATTCCAGACTTTGTGGCCTCTTCTGTGAGTGAGAGAGGTGTTTCTCCATCTTTCCAGCACAGACGTCACTCTCCCCTTCAAGTACGTGGATGTGTTCCAGCCCATGTCAATCTTCCCTTGCATCAGAGTTCTCAAGCCGGTTCTTCATCTACTAAGCCTGTTCAAGTTCGTTGCATGGAGAGAAGGCTCTGATTTAGAGGTCGAAGGTGAACACGGCCATAGACGTGTTTCGTTCCATGAATGCAATGAATCTGGAAAAGGCTCTT
>NC_087200.1:126507700-126520200 GCF_015104395.2 Macrobrachium nipponense
ACACGTGGGCTGGCTAACCCATTATTACTCTGCCAGCAAAATTAGAACTGTTAAGCACCAGCAGTTCCACATATCTCAATTCATTTTTTTATATTTACAAAAACAAGAGAATGGTAATAATTTTTTAAGGATTATTGATAATCTATACCTAATTCCTTATACTCATGTATAATTTCAGAATTTTGTGCATATATATGAAATCTGTAGGGGGTGCTGCAGTTCCACAGTGCCTACTGACGAGCTGCCACTGCTGTTCTCATTGCTTAGGGGTGGACTTGGAGGAAGACCTCTTAACTGTCCTGATTGGAAAGCGGACATTTTCTCCTGACTTGGATTGCTCTCTCTGTTTGCCACCATGAAGTAGACATAGGGATAGAATGAGAATCATACTTTGCTGAAGTTAACCGTGTATTGCAGCCTTTGCTGCAAAAATGGACACTCAACTTACTAGTTAGACATCATTACAAAAAATCTCATAACAGACTAAAAATCCTAAATTGGTCAAAGTACTGTTAATTACGTCTGACTAGTTAATAAACATCAAAAGGCTAAGACAAAAGAATCCGAGTACAGTGGACCCCCCGTATTCGCGTTCTCCAGATTCGTGGACTCACACATTCGCGGATTTCTCTCGGGAACGTTTCCCTGCATTATTCGCGGAAAATTCGCACATTCGCGGTATTTTTCTATGGTAAATATCCACAAATTCCTGGTTTTTTTTGATGAATTTCATCATAAAATGCACTTTTTGTGATAAAACTATTAAAAAAAACCACCGTATGTAAAATTTTTAGTGGAGTTTTCTTGAGTTGTTTTAACATAAACATAAAATAGGCCCTGTTTTTAGACATTTTTATAGGGGGTTCCAAAAACATTCGCGGGTTTCTAACTATTCACGGGGGGGTCTGGTACGCATCCCCCGCGAATACGGGGGGACCACTGTACTTCACTGAAGGTACTGGAACTCTCGTTGAACAACGAAATCTAAATTTACAGAAAGCTACAGCTTACGACCTTTGTCAGAAGCCAGTAGAAATAAAATTGAGCTTCTTTGCCGAGTTGTTTACCTATTCCCCGGTAGCAGGTGGGGTACCGACCTACACCGAAACAAAAGAATCGCTACAGCGATTTTTAAATTTTAGCTGGTAATTAGAAATTCTTGGCTATGTAATTACTTGGTAAGTTACTTCAACAAGAAGATGGACTTCCTATGAACGAAGATGCAACCAGAGTTGCACTGATGTCAGGAGCCATGACATCAGGCAACGGCAAATAAAGACATATGAACAACAAGGTCAGTAGTGCCACCAGGGCCATACAAATAACATATGTCTTGATAGAAGCCATACTAGTGGAGAGACCCACAATCCAACACCAAACCTTGGCCAAGACCATGGTTGTGACAATGTCTGGAGTCACATCTATTACAGGAAACACTAGACGATAGAACCACAACCTGACACAATATGTGGTAGAACCATGACCTGACACAATACATGGTAGAACCATGACACACAAAGAGACCAGAAACAGGAATAAGGAGACACACATGGTAGAAACCATGAACAGAACTGCTTTAGCAGATGGAGCAGTAACTTGACCATAGAGCTTTGCCAGTACCTCACCTAGGCTGATGTCAGGAACCAACAATGTGACCTGAGTCACTGTATAGACAAAAGCCATTTGAAATACCTAATCCTGAAAACCCTGGATGAAGTAGCAGGACTATGACTACCAGCTTACTCATATAGTGCCAGAGAGGTTAAGTTCACTGAATGCCTCCTTCAAACAAAGATTCCACGTAACCCACTCCCACTTGCCTGGTAAGAGAGGTGTCTCATACAGAGGCAGAGATGACTTGCAAATCCTGGATGTTGTCAAAGATCATGTGTCAACTCGTAACTGGGAGACAAGCCAAGCTTGAGAAGAGGTCTGTGTATCAAAGCACTAAAAAAAATCTGCATGCTAGTCTCAGAATATTTTGAACTAGCTAACTTTTCAGTATTTTTTCCTTAATTATCACAAATCATGAATAAATCTCTTAAACATAACGTTCTCCTTAGCTTAATCCCTGATCAGGGCACTGTTTTTAATAAGCCTTTCTTGGTGTTTTTATCTTGTGTCCTCCTATTGTTTATTCCTTTGTCTCTCCTGTCTCCTCAAATGCAGTCGCTTCATCTTCTCTTAGGCCTCATCCTTTGTAACTTTAGTACAGTCCAACCTCTTAAATCTGGAAACCTTGGGACCAGGCCACTGCCGGACCACAGAAAATCCCAGAATATAAACTATATCCCTAAAAAATGAAGACTATAGGTAAACATAGCTTGCAACATAATTCCACATACAAATAGCCTAGTTTCCTAACCTACTTGGCTACCTTCTGACATTGCTATTTATCATTTTATTACTCATATATTTTAACTTCAACATTTCATAACTTTATACTGTATAATTTTCTTTACAACACTGTACTTTATTTAACACATTCAGCCTATGTTCCTGAATTAGCCTGATCGTAAGTCAACTATACAGTGGTACTAAACTTCTCAGAATCTGCACATTATTATCAGTGAGTTTCATAGCCTAAACTTCATAATAACTATCGCTATTATTTTCTTCTGTCATTTATTTTGATTGTAGAGGATAGTGAGATGAAAAATCAATGAATGAATTTCGGCGATCGCAATGCATTTGAATGTCATCGTCAAAATGTAAACAAAGCACACTGCCATCTACTGAGGAAAATGGACACAAAACTATTCGCTCCTTACCTCCAGCATCATATGATCTCATGGCTGGCATATCAAATTGGTAAATACACAGTTACCTAAAAAAATTATCAAAACTGTATCACCTATGTCTCTCAAGCACACACACAGTAAGGAATTCATGCAATGCCAAATATCTCATTGTTTTGATCAAAAGTTTTGACTTGGTAGAGCCTTCTCAAGTGGAATATCTAAAAATATATATTTATTCTTTTAAGGGTAATATCACAAACATATTTGACTTCACATATTTTCATTACTAACAACTATTTAAAAAAAAACAAAAAACAAAGGAGAGATATGGCATAAATTTTGCTTTCTTGAAGTTTTAAACAATACATGGCACCACCCTGGTGGCTGTGCAATGAAATAATGGCGGCCAATTCAAAATAAAGCAAAACCACAGGAGTTCCCAGACCATAGAATGCTGGTTTTAGGAGGCTCAACTGTACTTCCATTTCCATGATCTCTTCAATGAATAATAAATATAAAGCACAAGTCACGCTATGCTAGAATTTTCATAAATTACTTCAGTCTGTAATGAAAAAAGGCACAAATATAAAAGCTTGGTCCTCTCTCAAGCTGAATGTTTCAATATTCAGTTGAAAGTGAAATAGTAAAGGTAACAATTTATTTATGAAAAGCACAGGGGAAAAAGAAAAACCATATTTTCCTTATATATGTAAACTGAAATGCTTTCATGCTTTAACTCAAAACATATTTTGTTATTATTGTAGTACCTTATTTCCTTCTTCATTTTTTCAGATTCTTTTCGGCACTTGTCTTTGAACTCAGACTCCCTCTTCCGGCACTCATCATTTTCCTTCACCAACTTTGACAGATGCTCTAAAATCCTGTAAATTTAAATATAGTATTACTACAACCAACTCTTCTTCTACTAATAATAATGTAATACTGTTACAAGGTAAAGATATGCATTAAGCAAAAAGATTGAGCAGTATTTGCGTTTTAGTCCTGCATAAATACATTTCATAAAAAGTTACTAAGGAAGGATGAAGAAACGACTTACAAACTATAACTATCAAAGAGAATGATAGATCAGTGTGCGTGCAAGAAATGGCATTGCAAAGATTATGCTGCTTCTGTGTAGATGTATGAGGAGACTAAAATCATTTGTACACATAGCTTTCAACTGATTTAGTCAGTACAGAGTGAATTTAGTAGTAACTGCTACTTTGTTTTTCTTACAGTACAGAACAAATTGGTAGTACCTACTACTTCGTTTTTCTCATAGATAAAAACTGGTTATTGGCAGGAGAGAAACTTTTCAAGCAAACAAAACAAATCAAAAGTATAAGCATGTAAATCTGGGATTTCAATTAAACACAAATTACTATCACATTGCAAAATACAGAGAACAGAAACATAAAACAATCATTAGCTATTCAGACTAGATAATTCTGGCCAATATGTAATTGTCTAAAGATAAAATGCAAAACAAAGATTTTCTGGAGATTAATTATATAACTTACAAATCTTCCCATACATAGCACCAACAATGATAAAGTACTAGTCTTATGGCATTTGGTAGAAGGAGATGCTCTTGTTGCAAAGTCCTTTTCTGCAAATACTTAAAACGTTTCTTCACAAAGTTATGATTAACTTTGCTGTTCTAAAGAGACAAATCTGCGATACATACGTACTGCTCATTTTCCTTTGTGTCCAGACCTACTAAGGCTTTTATTTCTTGCTCTAAATGGTTTGCTGCACTTCTCTTCTCATCAAGTGTTGTCTTAAGTGCTTCAAGTCTGGTTAATTCTTTTGTTTGCTTGTTCTGGACTTCTGCCAGCTGGGTCATCAATACATTTTTCTGCTTCTCTAAATTTGCTATTTTCCGAGCTTGTGAAGAAGCACTGTCCCCAAGAATCTCTTCCTGCAAAAATATTTTTCCATGTCATGAAAAAGTTTTCTAAAGATTACACGAAACAGTGACATCCTTAAAAAAATAAACATTAAATATTTGGGTATACATACGTTAACACACACCAGCTGTGCATAGGTGTAAAGCCACAGTAACTTAATTTCATACAATCAGTATTTGCTAGGCACAATGTCATACAAGAACTAGATATTATACTGGAAATATTAGTAACATTAAATAAATAAGACTAATGCTATTTATGAAATATGCTGTGACAAAACTGGTTTTTACATAGTAAGGACAACAAATCATTCAATTACAAAGCTACTGGTAGAGAAAACCAAAATAGTAACTGTTCAGTCATTTTATTTGCAGTAGAATTTACCTAATCCATAACTTGTTCTGACTGCAAGCCCTGTTACTTAAGATGCATATTACCAAATGAATTATGATGTACGGCCTTGGGTGCCAGCACCATTATTTTCCAAGGGGAGGGGGGTGCAATTTATGTATGTATGTATGTATGTGTGTGTACATCTATACATAATATATATATATATATATATATATATATATATATATATATATATATATATATATATATATATATATATATATATATATATATATATATATATATATATATATATATATATATATATATATATATATATAATATATATAGATATATATATATCTACACATGTACATATACATATACATATACTATATATAAACAATATATCTAACTTGATTATAAAATATATATAAAACATGATGCTATGTATAAATGAAATTAATGCCACGGAGGAAAAATGAAAGGACGAGAAGTCCCGACATCATTTGCATGGAATATACGTATACATATACCATACATACATACATACATACATACATATATATATATATATATATACTATATATATATATATATATATATATATATATATATATATATATAGTTATATATATTTCTGGGCTCAGCCTGTGTCGCTCCGTGAAATGTCCCTTTAGCACACATTTCTAAGGTATAAATATTGCTATAATACCAGAGAAAAAAGCTAACATGGAAATGCCAGAGTATTCTGGCTCGCTAACCTTATTTAAGGTGTCGGTATGGTTTCTGGGCCGAGTGAAACCACTACCAAAGATCCTTTGCCACTTAGATTCATCCTTCTTCAATATCCCTCATCTACAGAGGAGCCGATCTAAGGCCCACTACTCGCTACCACTACGGCTAGCGCCTCTGACGTCATTCCTTTCGATAGCACGACCCACACCACACGTGTCTTTTCTCTCTGTGTTGTGTTTTTCGTGGAATTCTTTAACCACCGTCATGGAATGTCAAGCTGTTGCTGCATCCAAGTTAAGTATACAGATATTATGGTTGACAGTATTTAGGGGCTGCCCTTGGCACGTTTAACCAAATTATTTAGGTTTTTATAAGACGGCGTCCCATGCAGCAATGTCCCCGCGCCGCCATTCTCAGTTCGCTCCCTCGTGTTACCTTGTTTCGTGTCCCATTCGGTCCTCTATACCGTTTGGGCTTGATTCTTTGTTTAGCAGTACCTTCCTATGATTTCAGTGATGCATTTATTGACGTTTTTGTTATTTTATCCATACGGGGGATGTTGTCCGAGCTCACGCTCAGCTCGTAGCCTACGTCGTTACCTTTCAGCTCAGATTTTCATGCATGCATGTGCCTTTTAGTTTTCAGGTTACCTCTTCGTTAGGCGCCCTTTACGAAGGACCCTGGTTCTTCTCCCTTTGTCCTCGAGCCACCCTGGCCGCCTGCCCCACGTTTTTTCATCACGGCATATAGGCTAGCTGCTCGGAGTCGCCAAGCTTGACCATCCTTCCCGGATGGCTCTGCCCAGCTTCTCCAGGACGTTATTCTTTCTCTACCATCTAATTTTTCTTCCTTTCCCCCCGTGTTAGGATAGGATGTTTATTTTATAAGTTACATGTTCTCTGAGATGGCATTGGTTGGCCTATGGACCTCCTTCGATCACCTGGCCTTTCTTACTGCGTGGATGTTCACCCGGCCGAGAGAGTTCCAGGCGACCGCGTATGAGCCACCCCGCGTCGGCCCTTCCAGTCCCTCTTCCCCAACATTGGGGGAGGTACGCTCGCTCACGCTGTCTCAGGCAGCCGATCCGAGCAACCCTCCCTTTCCCCCCACCTTGGGGGGAAGTACGCTCGCTCACGCTGTCTCAGGCAGCCGATCCGAGCATCCTCCCTTTCCCCCCCCTCTTGAGGGGGACAGGGGAGGTGGCTGGAGGGCTCTCACTGCGCAGACCAGCTTCCCTGCCGCTCTCCCCACTAGAGTAGGGGGGAGCCCTGCTCGGCCGAGCCTCGGTTGGCCACCAGGCTCGTTTGAGCTTGGCTCTCCTCGGCTCTCGGGTAGCATTACCTTACCGTTAGTCACCATCCCCTTCCTGCTCCGGCGGATTCAGGACCCCAGCGCAGCCAGGTCCGCCTTGACTTGGTGAACTGTGGTGGAGGCTCCGGCCTCCTTATAAGAGTATGCTTGTTGCTTGCATGTTATGTTACATATAATGACATCCATTACCTTTAGTTTAAGTTTGTTGGCGGAGTCCCACAACCCCGCCAGGGATCATCTCCCAACTTATTTTAATTTTAAGTTCCTCGAGTTGTCAAACTCCGCCGTTTTATTTTGGTCTCCCCCTGCTCCTCACCCGGTGTTTGTTCGGACTACTCCTTGCTCCGGCATATGGAATAGGTGGTTATCCTGATTCAGTGGTTACACTGTTCTCCGGCATCGCCGGTAACACACTGTTTCAAGCGGTTCTACCGTTCCTGTCGGATGTCTCACCACAGAGGAAGTCTCTCAGCCCCCGGAGGAGGCTGCTACGCAGGAGGTCGCGCAGGAAGTAGCTGCCCTGGATCTAGACCTCGAGCCCATGGCTGTTGAAGGCATGGGCACAGGTAAGAATGTTTGTGAGGCAGGTACTGTAGGGACTCAAGGGCTTTCCTTGAGTCCATCTAGAGCTTCTGCCCCTTCAATTTCAACCTCTTTCCAGGGATTCACCGGGGGACTTCAGTCGGTCAGGCCGAAGTCTACCTTGGCGATCCCTAAAGTCAAAGGCAAGCGAGACTTTAAAGCGCTGCAGAAGTCCCTGTCGAAGAAGTCAGGTACCAGCCTTGCCCGTAAGTCTCCGGCTCACCATCCCGGAGCTGACAAGGCTAAGCTGGCTTCTTATTCTAAGGGGTCGAGGACTAAGTCTTTAAGGAGAGGGCCCAGCCCCCATCCTCCGACCCTGAGGCATCCACCTCAAAAGGAGCCAGACCCAGGACTCCTAAGGAGAAGGTAGAACCTTCCCCCTTTGACCCTGACACCTTCTCTGCAAATATTTTGGTGAATATTATGCAGCAGATGGGCAGCATGGTCGGGAACTTTGTGCAATCCAAGTTCCAGGAGATGTTCGTACAGTTATCATCTTCCCTAGAGGAGTCAGGGCAGTCTATCCGGGCTATCTCGGACAGACTGGTTACCCAGGAGAACCTTATTGCCAGATTCCGCCAGGAACAAAATGCAATTGATAGGACTTTCCCACAGTCCCGGCCTGGCAGGCCTCATAGGCTTTGCTAACCAATTGTCCGGACAATCGGCTTACCTTTCCTCCCTTTTACTCGCCGAACAACCTTGGAGGGTAGCTTGCTTCGTATGCTCCTTTCGTGGACGGCATGCTGACGGATTGAGGGCTGCGGAACTCAAGGTGTGGGAGGACTTTCGAGTTCTATCCGCAAGGATTACAGCCCCCCTTCATAGGCTATGTCCGCCTCACAGAAGCAGCTATGAGGAGGGAAGACAAGGTCCCAGAAGAAACAGTGATTCTTTCCCGGGACCAGGCTCAGCAGGCATGGTTGCGTAACCTGGAAGAGTGGCAGTGCACCAATACCAGGGTTACGGCTTTCAAGAGCCCCTTCACAATTTTCACCGTGGACGAAGATACACCCATCCCGTTCACTTCGAAGGTGGCAGAATTGACCTTACAAGCAGCAATGAAGGACGAGCCCATGCCCCACCTCCGGGAGACAGAACCGACTTCCCTCCTGCTCCCCGGAACTGATGATCACTGGGTAGATCTCCCGGCCACCTTTTCCATAGGAAAGCTAAAGCCAGACTGTGCCATCACGCTATTTAGCGAGAGATTGCCTAGGCTGTCAGAAAACCTCATTCAAACGGAGTATGACGCCAGGATGAGGCTTTGCAGGTCCCTCAATTCACTAGTTATGACAGAAGTATCGGCTCTAATCTACGGAGAAGAGCCGTTATTCAAGATCATAGCCAAGTCACTTTTGTACTCTATACAATGTGACTTGCATGATTTCGTCATAGCTAGACGGAATTGCAGGAAACATGTGCTGGCGGAGGCCACGATCCTCCATGAGCCTAACAAGCTTTTAGCCTCATCCATATGGGGCTCTGACCTCTTCCCGGCCTTGGTAGTGAACGAAGTTCACTGCGAGGCAGTCAGGTTCAACCAGACCCTAAGGGTTCGCTGGGACTCGTCGCCAAACGGAAACCGGAGTCCACCGGATCGAATCCCAAGTCGAAGAAGAAGCCTAGGAAGTTCCAGCCCTTCCAGGCTCCTCAACAACAGACTCTGGTACAGGCGGTTCACCCGGTATCACAGGTACCGCAACCTTCTACCTCTAAGATGCAGCCACAACAGCAGTTTGTGCTGCTGACACAATCGCCGCAACAGGCACAGGCTTCAGCCTCCTACACTGTCTTCCCTGCCTACAACCCAGTGTTCGAAAACCAGTCCTTTCAAACCTTCAACAGGTTTGGCAGGGGTAGCAGGGCTAGAGGCGCCTTCCGTCAACGGGGCGGCGGAAGGGCCAACAACCGTGGCAAGGGTTCCCGAGGAGGACGTGGTGCACGCCCTTCCTCAAACCAGTGAGAATCTCCAGGTAGGAGGGAGGCTGTTCCTCTTTCGTCACAGATGGAGGTTCAGCAAGTGGGCCCAAAGCATTGTGTCCAAAGGTCTAGGATGGAGTTGGCTCAAAGGCCCCCCTCCATCCAACACCTTTTATCAGGAACCAACAGCGGAATTGGTAGAGTATTCTCAAGAACTCCTTCAAAAAGGAGTAGTGTCAAGAGTCAAGCATTTAAAATTTCAATGTCGCTTGTTCAGCGTGCCAAAGAAAGACTCAAACAAGCGAAGAATAATTCTAGACTTGTCCCGTCTAAACTTATTCATTCATTGCGACAAGTTCCGGATGCTGACCGTTTCGCAGGTGCGGACCTTACTTCCCCGTGGGGCCGTCACCACCTCTATAGATCTTACAGATGCCTACTATCATGTTCCAGTAGCAAGACACTTCCGCCCGTTTCTAGGCTTCAGACTAGGAAAGCAGGCCTACTCCTTCAAAGTAATGCCATTCGGGCTCAACATAGCCCCCAGGGTATTTACAAAATTGGCAGACAGTTGTTCAAGAACTAAGGTCTCAAGGAATAATGCTAGTAGCTTATCTGGACGATTGGCTCGTGTGGGCCACAAGCATCGAAGCATGTCGCAAAGCAACAGTCAAAGTAATCTGGTTTCTGTAACATCTGGGCTTCCAGATAAACAGAACCAAGTCCCTGCTAACACCGGAGTCCCGCTTCCAATGGCTAGGGATTCAATGGGACTTAAACTCCCACACTCTATCAATTCTGCCGTTGAAAAGAAGAGAAATAGCCAAAGCAACCAGACAATTTCTCAAATGCAAACAGACGTCCCGGAGGAACCAAGAAAGAATCTTAGGTTCTCTCCAATTCGCTTCAGTAACGGACGTTCTTCTGAAAGCCAGACTAAAGGACATAAACCGGGTTTGGCGTTCAAGAGCAAACAAGAGATCCTGGGACAAACTAGCACCTATCCCGGCAATCTTACGGAAGAGACTCCGCCCATGGACGGAGATCAAGAATTTGTCGAAGACAATTGAGTTACAATTCCCTCCGCCGGCCTTAGTGATCCACACGGATGCATCACTAAGCGGCTGGGGAGGTTACTCACAGTACAAAAAGGTACAGGGAACCTGGTCCCTACCATTCCGCCAGTTTCATATCAATGTACTGGAAGCTATGGCAGTGTTCCTCACCCTGAAAAAGCTTCATCCAGCCAAGAAATCCCATATCAAGCTGGTGCTGGACAGTGCAGTGGTAGTACACTGCATCAACATGGGAGGCTCCAAGTCGAGCCACGTGAACCATGTCATGATAGCCATATTTTCACTAGCAGACAGGAACAAATGGCACCTGTCAGCCACTCATCTAGAGGGGGTAAGAAACGTGGTAGCGGATGCGCTATCACGTTCAGTTCCGCTGGAGTCGGAGTGGTCCCTGGACAAGGAGTCATTCAGTTGGGTCTGTCAACTAGTACCGGGCTTCAGTAGATCTCCTTCGCCACCGAGTCGAACCACAAACTCCCTTGTTATGTGGCCCCCAACCTGGACCCTCTGGCTTATGCCACGGACGCTATGGCTATAGATTGGAATGTGTGGAAGAAGATTTACCTCTTTCCTCCAGTGAATCTTCTCTTGAAAGTCCTGAACAAACTCAGAACGTTCAAAGGCCACATTGCTCTAATAGCCCCCAATTGGCCCAAGAGCAATTGGTTCCCACTCTACCTGAATTGGGGATCCCAACCCAAAGGATTCCCAATCCCAAACTACCACAACTAGTGCAAACGCGGACTGTGTTCGCTTCCTCAGGAAATTCAGAAAGCCCTAACTTTATGGACTTCATGAAGTTTGCAGCACAAAGGGATGCTAATATCGATCCCCAGAACATCTTATTCTTAGAATCTGATAAACGTGAATCGACCTTGCGTCAATACGATTCAGCAGTTAAAAAACTAGCTGTATTCTTGAGGGACTCTCATGCACAAACCATGACCACGAATCTGGCCATATCCTTTTTTAGGACACTATTTGAGAAAGGTTTAGCAGCTAGTACTATTACTACTACTAAATCTGCTCTTAAGAAGATCTTCCAGTTTGGATTCAAAATAGATCTAACAGATTCATATTTTTCATCTATCCCCAAGGCTTGCGCTAGACTCAGACCATCCGAGAGGCCCAAGTCTGTGTCATGGTTCTTAAATGATGTCCTTAAATTGGCCTCGGACACTGATAATGACTCATGTAATTATATAGTTCTCCTAAGGAAAACATTATTCCTAATAAGTCTGGCCTCAGGAGCCAGAATTTCCGAACTGTCGGCTCTATCTAGAGAATCAGATCATATAGAGTTTCTCCCTTCAGGAAGAAGTGTTACTTCTCCAGATCACCAATTTTCTAGCTAAGAAATGAGGACTGGATAGGTGGGCCGGGGCCATGGGAAAATTCTCCCACTTCCACAGGACCCCGCCCTTATGTCCAGTTACTTCACTAAAAGCTTATCTAAGTAGAACTGCCCTGATATCTTCAGGCCCTCTGTTCATTAGGGAAAAGGGAGGCACCATTTCCTTAAAAGGAATTAGACAACAGATTTTATATTTTATAAAACAGGCCAACCCGCAGTCCTTCCCACGGGTACATGATGTTAGGGTTCAGTAGCTACCTTCTATTAATTTATTTTTCAAACACATGAATTTTGATGAATCTGAAGAAAGTACACCAGGCTGGAAATCTCCGACAGTTTTCAAACGCCCATTGTCCTTAAGTTTCTTAGAAGCCCCCTTAAAATTTCCGGCAGGAAAAAAAAAACAAAAAAAAAAAAAAAAAAAAAAAAACCAAAAATAAAAAAAAAAAAAAAAAAAAAAAAAAAAAAAAAAAAAAAAAAAAAAAAAAAAAAAAAAAAAAAAAAAAAAAAAAAAAAAAAAACCCAAAAAAAA